>NC_057800.1:269593868-269893868 GCF_018294505.1 Triticum aestivum | reverse complement strand
ACACCATGATCTCCATCATCTTGATCTATATCAATGTGTCGTCACATGGTCATCTCGCCAACTATTGCTCTTGCAACTATTGCTATCGCATAGCGATAAAGTTAAGCAATTATTTGGCACTTGCATCTTTTGCAATAAAGAGACAACCATAAGGCTTCTGCCAATTGCCGATAACTTCAACAAAACATGATCATCTCATACAACAACTTATATCTCATCACTTCTTGACCATATCACATCACAACATGCCCTGCAAAAACAAGTTAGACGTCCTCTACTTTATTGTTGCAATTTTTATGTGGCTGCTACGGGCTGAGCAAGAACCGTTCTTACCTACACATCAAAACCACAACGATAGTTTGTCAAGCTGGTGTTGTTTGAACCTTCGCAAGGACCGGGCGTAGCCACACTCGGTTCAACTAAAGTTGGAGAAACTGACACCCGCCAGCGACCTGTGTGCAAAGCACATCGGTAGAACCAGTCTCGCGTAAGAATACGTGTAATGTCAGTCTGGGCCGCTTCACACTAGTAGAAAACAGGGCTTTGGTCCAGGCCGGGCCAGCACATTAGTCCCGGTTTAGTCCAGAACCGGGACCCATGGGGCCATTGGTCCTGGTTCATGAGGCCAGTGGTGTGGCCGGGCCTCGTGAGGCATTGGTCCCGGTTCATCATGCCCCTTTCATCCCGGTTGGTGGGACGAACCGGGACCAATGGGCCTCACTCCTGGCCCACCACCATTGGTCTCGGTTGGTGGCTTGAACCGGGACCACAGGCATCCCTTTAGTCCCGGTTCAGGCCACGAACCGGGACCAATGAGGTGCCTATATATACCCCTAGTGCTCTGTTTTTCTCTGGATGGCGAGGGAAGGGCTTTGTGGTGCTCTAGCTCACCTCCTATGCACATGAGGTGTTCGATGAAATGCCCGAGCCACACTAGTTAAGCTTTCTCCTCTCGAAGCTCGACCTCAAATCTCCATTTCCTCGAGATTTGTCTAGGTTTAGCGGCCCGTCACGTCCCACTCCTGTCTTCACCGCCGTCGATCGCCCGCACCGATCATCGCCGGCACCACCGTGGTCAGCCTCTTGTTCTTATCTTCTTTCTGAAAGAAAAAATTCTTACTTTAGCTAGATAGATACTTGTCTAATTTTCTTAATTTTATTATTCCTTGTTATTATATAGTGCGATGGTTTTGGTATCCGACCCCGTTGGCCCTCGTCCTGGCTATGATTTGGATGTGGTATATATTATCTTTTTATAACTATTTGGTTCATTTATTGTTTATGACAATTATGCCTACCAACGTGACATAGATTTTATTTATCTAGGAGGTAGTTGAACCGGAAATTCCAGCCGACCCTATTGTCGAGAGGTTAAATTTAGTTGAAGAAGAAAACAATTACTTGAAGGAAAAAATAAAGAAAATAAGGAGGAGAAGATGATATTGGAGTTGCATGTTGCGGATGTCGTCGATGATCACAAGATCAAGATGGATGCAATGCGGTTGAAGATGAGAAAGAATAGAATATATGCCATTCATACCGAGGCTTGGTATCATTATGCCGTTGGATCAATTGTTACCTTGGTTGCGATTATGATCGCATTTGTTTTCACATTGAAATGTTTTACATAGTTTCAATGTATGGTTTAATTAATTAGATGCTCTGGAGAGCTATATGTTGTTAGATGAGAACTATGTACGTACTTTGGTTTTAATGTGATGATGAACTTCTATTAATTTGGTCACTTAATTATCTATTCATGATGTTCTATAATGGTTTTTAACACACTTAATTATATATAATGCACATAGATGAACCGGCAATGGATGTACGGTGACAGACACACCTCCGAGTACATTAAGGGCGTGCATGATTTTCTCGAAGTGGCTGAGGCAAACAAGCAGAATGGTTTTATGTGTCGTCCATGCCCTAAATGTGGGAATACGAAGTCTTGTTCTGACCGGAAAATCCTTCACACCCACCTTCTTTACAATGGTTTCATGCCACACTATAATGTTTGGACGACGCACGGAGAAATAGGGGTTATGATGGAAGACGGTGAAGAAGAAGAGGACGTTGACAACTATGTGCCCCCTGAATACGGTGATGCTGCAACGGGGGAAGCTCCTGAAGATCAAGAGGAACCAGACGATGTGCCCAATGATGCTGCAACAGGGGAAGCTGCTGAAGATCATGAGGAACCAGACGATGTGCCCGATGATGATGATCTCCGTCGGGTCATTGTCGATGCAAGGACGCAATGCGAAAGTCAAACGGAGAAGCTGAAGTTCGATCGCATGTTAGAGGATCACAAAAAAGGGTTGTACCCCAATTGCGAAGATGGCAACACAAAGCTCGGTACCATACTGGAATTGCTGCAGTGGAAGGCAGAGAATGTTGTGCCTGACAAAGGATTTGAGAAGCTACTGAAAATATTGAAGAAGAAGCTTCCAAAGGATAACGAATTGCCCGACAGTACATAAGCAGCAAAGAAGGTCGTATGCCCTCTAGGATTAGAGGTGCAGAAGATACATGCATGCCCTAATGACTGCATCCTCTACCGCAGTGCGTACAAGGATATGAACGCATGCCCAGTATGCGGTGCATTGCGGTATAAGATCAGACGAGATGACCCTGGTGATGTTGACGGTGAGCCCCCCAGGAAGAGGGTTCCTGCGAAGGTGATGTGGTATGCTCCTTTAATACCACGGTTGAAACGTCTGTTCAGAAACGAAGAGCATGCCAAGTTGATCCGATGGCACAGTGAGGACCGAAAGAAAGACGGGAAGTTGAGAGCACCCGCTGACGGGTTGCAGTGGAGAAAAATCGAGAGAAAGTACTGGCCTGAGTTTCCAAGTGACCCCAGGAACGTATGGTTTGGTTTAAACGCGGATGGCATTAATCCTTTCGGGGAGCAGAGCAGCAATCACAGCACCTGGCCCGTTACTCTATGTATGTATAACCTTCCTCCTTGGATGTGCATGAAGCGGAAGTTCATTATGATGCCAATTCTCATCCAAGGCCCTAAGCAACCCGGCAACGACATTGATGTGTTCCTAAGGCCATTAGTTGAAGAACTTTTACAGCTGTGGAATGGAAATGGTGTACGTATGTGGGATGAGCACAAACAGGAGGAATTTAACCTGCACGCGTGGCTGTTTGTAACCATCAACGATTGTCCTGCTCTCAGTAACCTTTCAGGACAGACAAACAAGGGATACCACGCATGCACGCACTGTTTAGAAGAAACTGAAAGTATATACCTGGACAAATGCAGGAAGAATGTGTACCTAGGCCATCGTCAATTTCTTCCGACCAACCATCAACGTCGCAAGAAAGGCAAGCATTTCAAAGGCGAGGCAGATCACCGGAAGAAGCTCGCCATGCATACCGGTGATCACGTGCTTGCTATGGTCAATGATTTACACGTAATCTTTGGAAAGTGTCCCGGCGTTCTAGTTGTTCCGAATGACTCTAAGGGACACGCACCCATGTGGAAGAAGAAATCTATATTTTGGGACCTACCCTACTGGAAAGACCTAGAGGTCCGCTCTTTAATCGACGTGATGCACGTGACGAAGAACCTTTGCGTGAACCTGCTAGACTTCTTGGGCGTGTATGGGAAGACAAAAGATACACCTGAGGCATGGGAGGACCTGCAACATTTGCACGAAAAAGACGGCATGCCTCTGAAGCAGTATAAAGGTCCTTCCAGCTACACTCTTACGAAAGAAGAGAAAGAAATCTTCTTTGAATGCCTGCTCAGTATGAAGGTCACGACTGGCTTTTCGTCGAATATAAAGGGAATAATAAATATGCCAGAGAAAAAGTTCCAGAACCTAAAGTCTCATGACTGCCACGTGATTATGACGCAATTGCTTCCGGTTGCATTGAGGGGGCTTCTACCGAAAAACGTCCGATTAGCCATTGTGAAGCTATGTGCATTCCTCAATGCAATCTCTCAGAAGGTGATCGATCCAGAAATCGTACCAAGGCTAAGGAGTGATGTGGCGCAATGTCTTGTCAGTTTTGAGCTGGTGTTCCCACCATCCTTCTTCAATATCATGACGCACGTCCTAGTTCATCTAGTCGATGAGATTGTCATTCTGGGGCCCGTATTTCTACACAATATGTTCCCCTTTGAGACAAATGCCCACCTTTAGTCCCGGTTGGTGCCACTAACGGGGACCAAAGGCCTCTGCTTCTCGCCCTTTGGGCTGTTGAAAAGAGGCCTTTGGTCCCGGTTGGTGGCACCAACCGGGACTAAAGGAGGCATTGGTCCCGGTTGGTGCCACGAACCGGGACCAATGCTCTTGGTATATAACCAGGACTTGTGAAAATTTCATTTTCTCATCGACCATTTGCCCCCGACGACGCCGAGCTCATCGATGCTGCCAGGCTGCCCCGACGTCGTCTGCCGCCCATGTCGTCGCCCCCGACCGCGCTGTCACCGTCGCCCATGCCTCGTTGTTGCCGTCTCCGTCGACGTCGCCGACGTCGTCCCTGAACCCGCGCGCCCCTGCCCTCGCCCCCGAGCGCGACCGTCGCCGTCCCCGAGCCTTCTTCGTTGCTGACGCCACCTCGTTGTGAGCGCCGCCCCGTTCCCTTGCTCCTCCCCCTGTACTGGCCGCCGTCACCGCCGCGCGCTGCCACCGCGCCGCCGCCCCTGCCCTGCACGGCCACCGCGCGCCGCCCCTTCCCTTTGCTGCCGCCGCACGCCGCCCCGCCGTGCGCCGCCCCTTCTCTGAACAATTTTTTTGTTCATATATATATAATGTATATGTGTATGTATGTGGCTATGTGTATGTATATGTTCAAAATGTATAAAAAATTGTTCAGATCATGTTTTTGTTCATATATGTATTTTTTTTGTTCACATGTGTATTAATGTTTTTTCCACATATGTAATTTTTCTGGTTGTAAAATTTAGAATATGCTAAATATATTTGTCAAAAATGTTTTTTTGTTCATAGAAAGTTTTTTGTTCATATATAGAAAGTTAGAAGAAAATAAATAAGAAGAGGAAGAAAGAAGAAAATTTTGTTCATAGAAATTTTGTTCATATATATAGAAAGTTTTTTGTTCATAGAAAGTTTTTTGTTCATATATTGAAAGTTAAAAGAAAATTTAGAATATGCTAAAATTTAGAAGAAAAAGAAGGATAGGAAAAAAGAAAACAAGAAGAGGAAGAAAGAAGAAGAGGAGAGGAAGAAGAGGAGAAATAAATAAGAAGAGGAAAAAAGAAGAGAAAATAGAGGAGAAGAAGAAAGGAATAGAGGATAAAAAGAAGAAATAGAAAATTTTCTATTTTTTCTTCTTCTCCTCTATTCCTTTCTTCTTCTCCTCTTTTTTTTCTTCGATCTTCTCCTCTATTCCTTTCTTCTTCTCCTCTCTTTATTTCTTCTTCGTTTTCTTATGTTTTATCGGGTCTGTCGTCGTCGATATACCCCTCCCGATAACTTCAACACATGGGGGGGGGTCGATATACCCCCTCCCAGATAATATTTTTTTCATGTACGTATGTCGTGTCGATATAAACTCTTGATAACTTCAACCCGTGGGTGGGTCGATATGCCCCCTCCCGATAACTTCAACACGAGGGGGTCGATATACTCCCTCCTGATAACTTTAACACGTGGGGGGGGGGGCTCGATATACCCCCTCCCGATAACTTCAACACGTGGGGGGTCGATATACCCCCTCCCCAATAATATTATTTTCCCATGTACGTATGTCGTCGTTGTCGATATAAACCCCTCCCGATAACTTCAACACGAGGGGGGGTCGATATACCCCCTCCCCGGTAATATTATTTTCCCATGTACGTATGTCGTGTCGATATAAACTCCCGATAACTTCAACACATGGGGGGGCGATATATCCCCTCCCGATAACTTCAACACGAGGGGGGTCGATATACCCCGTGTCTCGATAACTTCAACACGAGGGGGGGTTCGACCTACCCCCTCCCCGATAACATTATTTTCCCTTGTATGTATGTCGTCGTTGTCGATATAACCCCCTTCCGGATAACTTCGACCATGATAACTTATACCCTAGAAAAAAAACGATGTCGGTCTCCTACCCCCTCCCGCCGCATGCTGTCATGTTTGTGTAATAATTGCCATGTTGTAATATTTGCAGAAACAATGGAGTTCGGACGAGACGAGGAACGAGAATAGGTGTTGGGGGACATAATCTTAGCCGGAGGTGATGTCATGTCATATCTTAACGACAATGATGGTGTGGAAGCAGTACAGGGTGAAGAAGAAGCAGGCTACGGTGATCGAAGAATGGAGGAGGAAACACATGATTATGATGGCTCCGGTGACCCAATGCTGGTACAAGAAGGAGCCCGTGGTGACAGCTCCGGTGACCGAACAGAGTCCGGCCGGGTAAATATATTAGTTAAGCCTATGAGGACTAGCTAATTGATGCATTCATTGTTTTGGTATGTACACATATTAATTAAGTCTTGTCTAATTCTTCTTTTTTCTAGCCCTCCGGATCGAGCACAACTTCGGTTAAGAGATGAGGCCCGAAGAAAAAGTTGCGCTCGGATGGAAGGTTTGAGATGACAGTAATCGCGCGCGATGGCATGCCGATTGAACCCATCCGGACTAAGGAAGCATTTGCTGCTTAGTGCGGGGTTCTTGTTAGGGACAAGATCCCGATCAGCATCCAGCAATGGTGTAAGCCTAAGAACGAAGACCCTGAGGTGTCTTATGTCAATGATATGTAGAAAGATGATCTTTGGACTGAGCTGAAGGCAAATTTCACCCTACCGCCAGAGGAGGATCCGGAGAAGCTGGTTAAAGAGCAATTAATCAAGTCTCATGCTCTTAAGAAGATGGCAGAGCTATTCAGTAGATGGAAGAAAGAGCTGAAAACGTTTGTCGGCAACGAAGAGACACCAGAATTCATCGGCAGATATGAGAAGATCAGAGATCACTGGCCCGCATTTGTGGCCTACAAGACATCGGAAAAGAGTAAGAAGATGTCGGCGACAAACAAGAAAAATGCTGCAAAGAAGAAGCTTCACCATCGCACGGGGTCAGGTGGCTACCTCAAAGCCCGGCCTAAGTGGGCCAAGGCTGAGAATGATCTGCTTGATAAAGGGATCGAACCAGAGACAATGAACTGGCCAGACCGTTGCCGGACTTGGTTCTTCGGGGCTAGCGGAACCGTGGACCCTGTATTAGGGAAATGCGTTTGGACGGACGAGCAAATGAACATACCAATCGAGAAGCTAAAGCACTATATCGATGCGGCGCAGCAAGGGACGTTCGTTCCAGACAAAGAGAACGACGAGCTCACAATGGCCCTCGGGAATCCTAAGCACCCTGGACGGACACGAGGCACGCTAGGCTCCGTTCCGTGGAAGGCTGGTTTTCCGGACGCATGCGGTTACAAATGCCAGGAGAGGAGGAAAAAAGTGCAGTAGACCCAAATGCAGGCGCTGCACGCAAGGGTACAAGCGATAGAGGAACGAGAAGCAAATCGCAGCAAACAAACTGCCGAAGCTTCCCCTGAAGCTACCCCGCCATCTTAGCGGAGAAGCAGCATGGCTTCCACCGAGCTGCTTCAGCCGGAGCATGTCTTGACGGCTCCTGCCAGCTATCCCGTGGATGCTATCACGGAGTCTCAAAATTGCCACCTTATGACGCAATGGATGAATTTGAAGGTCAAGGCGGCTGTTGGCTCTGTTTTTCCTACTGAACCCGGTGCAACTTTTCACAGCCGGCCGATTCCAGAAGGATATGCTAGGGTGATGGTGGATGAAATAACGGAGGGATTTGAGGACCTCCAGCTTGACCACCCTACCGGTGAAGGGGAGACTCGGCTGGGTTCTGCTCTGAAGACTCCATGCCTATGGCGGAAGGAGCTCATCAACCTTCCGAACTGGACGCCTCCGCCTCCTCCTCCTCCGGCGAGTTAGGGCACTCCGCCTCCTCCACCGCCTCCTCCTCCGGCGAGTGACGATCAGGGCACTCGGCCTCCTTCTCCGGCGTGTGGCGGCACTCCGCCTCCTTCTCCGCCTGCACCGGCGCGCCCGAGCAGCCAGCCTCCTCCTTCTCCGCCTCGTCAGCAAGGGCGGAAGAGACCTGCCGCCGCTCCGGCTGCTCCGGCGCGTCATAGTCCTTCTCCTCCACATCGTAAGCAAGGAAAGAAGACAGTCGTAGCCGTTCCATCTGCTCTACCGACGTCTAGCAGTACAGCCAGAGGCGGGAGGCAATACAGATTCGGTCCTTCTCTAAAGACTCCAGAAAAGTTACCATACGAGAGGACCCCGTAGGAGAACACCGAGATCGCGCGAGCTGAAGTGAGGAACTTCTTTGAAGGGGTGAAAGCAAAGAAACATCCACCTCCGGAGGAGAAGGTAGATCCAGTGAAAGCGAAGCGCACTCTGGATTCCCAAAAAAAACAGTAAAGTCTCCGCCGAAAGGCAACTATGAGCGCATTATTGAAAAGTTATTTGTCGAAGCAGAGCGGTCGGGAAGTACTGTTAGTGATCAAAGGTTAAAAGAACGACGAGCTGGGAAAAAAATTGCCCAGCTCGGCGAACAAGCGAACTAATCGTGCCCCCCGCTCAAGGTGCCTACTAACAATCCGAGGATGGTGCCCGGTTATAGCAATCTTGGAGATTACCTGCCCGACGATGTACATTATGAGTTCTTGGAGGTGGAGGAACACAAATACGAGTACGGAAGCCTCTCGTCAAAGATGAAAGATCTCTAACAACAATGATGCGAAGATTCCATGATTGGTACATGAAAACCTGCAGAGAGTCTAGGGGGAGGAATACTTTGACACTGAGACTTAGAGAGGAGCATGACCTCGTTGGAATTGAACTGTTGAATTTTCCATTTGAGGAGTTCTTCCAGTTTTTCAATCAAAAGGCCCTCGATAAAGCAATGGTCACTTGCTACTGTCTGTAAGTAGTACTACTTCTGTCATTAAGTCTCTATATACGTCAGCTCTTTCATTGCATTTATTTATAATTATCCTCACTGTATTATGCATATTGAAGATCACTGAATTGAAGAGAAGACAAATCGGTGATATTGGGTTCATTAACACAAATCTCATAGTCGCAACTGAGGTTAAATATCATGCCGAAGATACCAAGGCCAACTTGCTACGATCGTTGGTAATAAATGAAAAGAAATAATACTCTTTCCTTACAACTTCAAGTGAGTGTTACTGTCTTGTGCATATTCGGTTTCCCTTATTAGTCCAGGTTATAGTAATGTAATTGATGAGTTATGCATGCATGCACAGGTTCCACTATATTCTCCTAGAGATTAAGCTTGACCTGGGACTAGTAACCGTCATAGACTCAAGACGAAAAGATCCCCAGGACTATGCGGACATGACTCAAATGCTCGAGAAGTAAGTTAAGTCGATCATTATCCACCATATCAACAACTTTGTTCATTTCCTGATATCAAGTAATTGTTTTCTTTGTCTGGCAGGGTTTGGAGAAAATTCACCAAAAAAGCTCCGGGACTGCCGAAGAAGCTGCAATTTAGACACCCGAAAGTAAGTACTATAGTAACATGTTCCGCGCATCTCCTAGTGATTCAAGCGCTAGTTTCATCAATACCATTTGGCATGCTTGCTTATCAGTTTGATTGACCTCTATTTCTTGTAAAGTGGTTGTGGCAGGAACAAGGGAATGATTTCTGTGGATACTACGTTTTTGAGTCCATCCACCACACGGCCTGTGAACGGGGGTACTCTGACGAACAATATGAAGTGTGTAAGCAATAATATTAAAAAAATTATTTTATTACCATCATTTATGTTGAGTTTCATTTATTCATATATATATATATATATATATATATATATATATGTATTGACCCCCTTCTTAAAATTAGATCTTTCGGATGCGGGATGAACTCCTAGCACCAGATCGTATGCGAGCAATTCAAAAGGAATTGGCGGCATTCTTCCTTGACCACGTGATCGCTAAAGACGGAGAATACTATGTGGATCCTGTGTTCGTATATAATTAGGAGATTATATTGTAAGAGATAATTATTGTATATATGTAGCCGGTAGTGTCGGATAGATATACGAGAACTTGTTGTTCGACCAATCTCTCAGAGAAGGAGAGTTGGTCCATATCACTTCTCTCTATATGCATATATGTTCATGACGATCTTCTATTTCCTTTATTTGCTTACTAGCTAGCTAGCGTGTCTAGTCCTCTCTATACGTATATAGTACGTAGCGTCGACCAAGAACGGACATAAGAGAGGACACTTCTCTCTATTAATTAGCTAGCTAACACAATATATGAAGCACCTAAGTTAACCTCCCAAAACCCCCAACCCCCCCCCCCTTCAAAAAAAACAAAAACCTCAGCCCCTGAAATGCTGACGTGTGGATGCCTATTGGTCCCGGTTGGTGCCTGGGCTCGGCGCACCGGCCACGTGGACAAAAGGCCCTTACCAACCGGGACAGAAGACCCTTTTTCTACATTACCTAGACAATCTAAGCACATGCTCACTGCTTGAGCTATTCTCCACCATCTTTTAGCTATAGAACTTGTTGGAGACTTCATATCTCTCAACTCGGGTATTTGCTTCAAATATTAACTTCAACTCCTGGAACATCTCAGATGGTCAATGACATTCAAACCGTCTTTGATGTCCCGATTCTAAGACGTTTAAGCATGGTGCACCAAACTATCAAGTAGTTATCATATTGATCTAGCCAAACGTTCATAGCATCTACATCTTCTCCTGCAATAGGTTTGTCACCTAGCGGTGCATCAAGGACATAATTCTTCTATGCAGCAATGAGGATAAACCTTAGATCACGGATCCAATCCGCATCATTGCTACTAACATCTTTCAACTTAGTTTTCTCTAGGAACATATCAAAAATAAAACATAGGGAAGCAATAACGTGAGCTATTGATCTACAACATAGATATGCAAATACTATCAGGACTAAGTTCATGATAAATTAAAATTCAATTAATCATATTACTTAAGAACTCCCACTTAGATAGACATCCCTCTAATCATCTAAGTGATCACCTGATCCATATCAACTAAACCATAACCGATCATCACGTGAAATGGAGTAGTTTTCAATGGTGAACATCATTATGTCGATCATATCTACTATATGATTCACACTCGACCTTTCGGTCTCTAGTGTTCCAAGGCCATATCTGCATATGCTAGGCTCGTCAAGTTTAACCCGAGTATTTTTGCGTGTGCAAAACTGGCTTGCACCCGTTGTAGATGGACGTAGAGCTTATCACACTCGATCATCACGTGGTGTCTGGGCACGACGAACTTTGGCAACAGTGCATACTCAGGGAGAACACTTTTCTCTTGAAATTTAGTGAGAGATCATCTTATAATGCTACCGTCATAACTAAGGAAAGTAAGATGTATAAAATATAAACATCACATGCAATGAAATATGTGACAAGATATGGCCATCATCATCTTGTGCCTTTGATCTCTATCTCCATGATCTCCATCACCATCGGCATGACACCATGATCTCCATCATCTTGATCTATATCAATGTGTCGTCACATGGTCATCTCGCCAACTATTGCTCTTGCAACTATTGCTATCGCATAGCGATAAAGTTAAGCAATTATTTGGCACTTGCATCTTATGCAATAAAGAGACAACCATAAGGCTTCTGCCAATTGCCGATAACTTCAACAAAACATGATCATCTCATACAACAACTTATATCTCATCACGTCTTGACCATATCACATCACAACATGCCCTGCAAAAACAAGTTAGACGTCCTCTACTTTATTGTTGCAATTTTTACGTGGCTGCTACGGGCTGAGCAAGAACCGTTCTTACCTACGCATCAAAACCACAACGATAATTTGTCAAGCTGGTGTTGTTTTAACCTTCGCAAGGACCGGGCGTAGCCACACTGGTTCAACTAAAGTTGGATAAACTGACACCCACCAGCGACCTGTGTGCAAAGCACGTCGGTAGAACCAGTCTCGCGTAAGCGTACGCGTAATGGCAGTCTGGGCCACTTCATCCAACTATACCACCGAACCAAAGTATGACATGCTGGTAAGCACTATGACTTATATCGCCCACAACTCACTTGTGTTCTACTCGTGCATATGACATCTACGCATAAAACCTGGCTCGGATGCCACTGTTGGGGAACTTAGTTATTTCAAAAAAAATTCGTATGCACACGCAAGATCATGGTGATGCATAGCAACGAGAGGGGAGAGTGTGTCCACATACCCTCGTAGACCGAAGCGTTAGCACAACGCGGTTGATGTAGTCATACGTCTTCACGATCCGACCGATCAAGTACCGAACGTACGACACCTCCGAGTTCAGCACACGTTCAGCCCAATGACGTCCCTCGAACTCCGATCCAGCCGAGTGTTGAGGGAGAGTTTCATCAGCACGACGGCATGGTGACAATGATGATGTTCTACCGACGCAGGGCTTTGCCTAAGCACCACTACAGTATTATCGAGGTGGACTATGGTGGAAGGGGGCACCGCACATGGCTAAAAGATCAAACGATCAATTGTTGTATCTCCAAGGCGTGCCTCCCTCCCCGTATATAAAGGAGTGGAGGAGGAGGAGAGGGCCGGCCCCTATGGCGCGCCCTGGAGGAGTCCTACTCCTACCGGGAGTAGGATTCCCCCCTTTCCAAGTAGTAGGAGTAGGGGACAAGGAAGGGGAAGAGGGAAGAGAAGGAAGGAGGGGGCGCCGCCCCTCCCCCTAGTCTAATTCGGACCAGTCATTGGGCGGGCGCGCAGCCTGCCTCTATCTCTCTCCCCTAAAGCCCAGTAAGGCCCATATAATTCTTCCCCCGTATTCCCGTAACTCCCCGGTACTTCGAAAAATACCCGAATCACTCAGAACCTTTCCAATTACCGAATATAGTCGTCCAATATATCGATTTTTACGTCTCGACCATTTCTAGACTCCTCGTCATGTCCCCAATCTCATCCGAGACTCTGAACTATCTTCGGTACATCAAAACTCATAAACTGATAATATAACCGTCATCGAACTTTAAGTGTGCGGACCCTACGGGTTCGAGAACTATGTAGACATGACCGAGACACATCTCTGGTCAATAACCAATAGCGGAACCTGGATGCTCATATTGGCTCCCACATATTCTACGAAGATCTTTATCGGTCAGACCGCATAACAACATACGTTGTTCCCTTTGTCATCGGTATGTTACTTTCCCAAGATTCCATTGTCGGTATCTCAATACCTAGTTCAATCTCATTATCGGAAAGTCTTTTACTCGTTCTGTAATACATCTTCCCGCAACTAACTCATTAGTTGCAATGCTTGAAAGGCTTAGGTGATGTGCATTACCGAGAGGGCCCGGAGATACCTCTCCGACAATCGGAGTGACAAATCCTAATCTCGAAATAAGCCAACCCAACAAATACCTTCGGAGACACCTGTAGAGCACCTTTATAATCACCCAGTTATGTTGTGACGTTTCGTAGCACAAAAAGTGTTCCTCCGGTAAACGGGAGTTGCATAATCTCATAGTCATGGGAACATGTATAAGTAATGAAGAAAGCAATAGCAACAAACTAAACGATTAAGTGCTAAGCTAACGGAATGGGTCAAGTCAATCACATCATTCTCCTAATGATGTGATCCCGTTAATCAAATGACAACTCTTTGTCTATGGATAGGAAACATAATCATCTTTGATCAACGAGCTAGTCAAGTAGAGGCATACTACTGACACTCTGTTTGTCTATGTATTCGCACATGTATCATGTTTCCGGTTAATACAATTCTAGTATGAATAATAAACATTTATCATGATATGAGGAAATAAATAATAACTTTATTTTGCCTCTAGGGCCTATTTCCTTCAGAAGCACGATCAGCCTGACCACGAAGGTCTATTCCTGCATGCAATCAAAGAACAAGCAAGAATATGATAATGCAATCTGAATATTGCGAATATAGATGAAGTATTGATAAAGGTGGGATCCGAAAGCAGTCTTGGTCTGGTCGTTGGACACAAACGAAGTACATGAAGTTGCAATGGCTAACTTTTAACTAAACAAATCCCAAGGAAAAAGCTAGTAGATGGATATACTTATATAGGAGCAAGGGGTGGCAGCCAAGGAGGTGGAAGGATGTCCCAAGGCAACCTAAAACTAACCTAGGTCGTACAAGGCTCATGGGCCCAAGTGGAGGTGGTGCAACACCTTTGGACTTGTTGTTTGACTCGAACTAGCGGGTGCACCCGCGCATTTGCGCGGCTAGAGTAGTTTTTGTTATGTTTTATATTTGGGGCAGTTGATGTCTTCTGTTTGAATTTATGAATTTGAACATGTAGTGTACATAATTTTATAATATTTTTTAGAGCCTCACTATTCATATGTAGTTTCCAATTTCTCTATCTACTCCTATTTTAGTTTGGCCTGACATTTTGTTCTTATTTTTTATCGCATTAAATGACATTCATTTTGAATTGTTTATAGTACATCGAGAAATGCTAAAAGTTGTTTATTTTCCAACATGAATTTTGGCATGTAATTTATATATATTCCTATCATTCAAAAATGTTTGTTGATTCATACTAATCTTGCTGATTATCTAATGGTGAAAAATATAAAGATTTATATCATATCTGATCCTTTGAATAACAATGGATAAGTTTCATCTATTTTCTGGGGGAAGTATAAGTTCCATCTTTTTAAGAGCATTTTTCACCAGCACATTCATGGTTTTTAATGTTTGCATCTGTGTATACCGAGAAGTATATATATATATATATATATATATATATATATATATATATATATATAGTGTTGCTATTCATCACCTAGGGTGCAGAATAAGTTATTCTTCACCCAAGGTAATCTTACGGTCGCTTCATAAACAAATTACGTTTGAATTACAAATAGTTACATTCATATTGATTCACTACATAAAATTTGGTATAAGAAAACAAAAAAATAGGTTATAAGACCATAAATATCGCATTTTTATGTATGTTTTTACGTTCGTAACTTTACATAACATAAAATATTTTTTACGGCGAGTATATATTTTCTTACGTTCTCTTTTTACGTATGAAATAAGATAAAATTTAAGAAACTAAAAATATGATGCATTGACGTCAAAATAGAGAGGGGGTGAAGAATAACTATTCCTCACCCAGGGTGACGAATAGCGCGACCCTATATATATATATATATATATATATATATATATATATATATATATATATATATATATATATATATACCCAATCTTGCATAGCCGATGTATGATGTGTTCCCGCAAAAAGAAAAGATGTATTATGTGTCATGCCGAACATACTTTTCTGCAAGCCCATTAGAGTGAAGATGATTACCACTCCGTATAAAAAAAATTCTAAGTAAAACAGCCGGTAGTCCCAGTCCCAGTCATTTACACAGAACTCTCAGCCATAAAAAGATATCTACATAGAACTCTCTCTCCTTTCCCTCTCAGTAAAAAAAAGAACTCTCCTCCCATACGATCCCCACCAGGCACCTCATACACATCCGCCATTTCTTCCAATTTGCCGCCGGCGAAGGACGATGTCGATGTGCCCCATTGGGAAACTAATCCTCATGCTATCCCAGATCCGCATGTCGCTTCTTTTCTTCTGATTTTTCTTCCTTGGTGGTGGCACATGTGGCTGGGTGAGCGTGTGGATCTCGGCGAACTCGTCGACCCTGGCAACGCGGTCACGGAGATGTCCAGTGAGAACGCGGGTTGTGCTACTCAAAGTTGTCGTAGCCAGAGTTTCTAGATGTTGGAGCTGCGAAGGCATTGAGGGAGTTCGCGGATGAAGAAATATATGCAAGACGTGAGTATCTTCTGCGAGTCGATGTTAGTTGTTGCCCTCCTGCTGTCCAGACTTCTACCAAATGTAAGTGTTATTTGAACCATATAAGTTTTTTTAAGTTGAATGATATAGAAATCAGAATAAGATTTTATCTTCCCGTTACTAAACAACTTTTCGTGTGAAATCAAAAATTATACCAAAAATTTCTGTGTGGAGAAGTGCACTTATACTTGTTCTCTGAATTCTGTAGTAGAGAACACAGTAAAGCAAACATATGGATCTGCTGGAATTAAGTCTAACTGAACCTAGCAACAGACCCTTGCATTTAATTATTGATTGACAGTAAAACAAAGGAATTTTAGATGCACTTTTACCGATCTAGATAACAGAAGCATCAACTTAATGTGAGACATGCATGCGTCTAGCTGCAGGTTAAGTTTTCAAGTTCAGCGATTTAGGTGCGGCTAGTTTTGTTGTTGGCTTCTTGCGTCTTAATTACCATGTAGAGGCACTGCTATATGGTGAACATACACAATGTTATATGGTGCACACACAAATGTAAGGCGTCTGAATTAGCTACACATATAGTTTCTTATCTTGATTATGGAATCTTGTTGGCTAATATGGTTTCTGAGAATCATGTTTATTAGAGTGGTTATTATTCAAAAAAACTTCTGCCCATGCAGAAAGGAAGCTGCATGTACACACTTGTTAACATCTGTATGCATGAAAGCAGTGTATGGAAAAAATAATATGCATTGCCATGTTCTTACTAAGGTCATGATTTACCTCTTCCACATCTCATCTCTTAGTGTCTGGCTATGTTTTTATATTGTTTTGGAAAATTGCCGCCATGAGATCAAGTCTAAACATTGTTCAGTCTCGCCTTATCATCTCGGTTCCTTCGCCTAAACATGTTTTAATTGCATTCCTTGATTACGACAATACAGTTGCAATCATGCTTATCTTTTGGTTATTAATTAGTATGTAACTTGCTCATCTAAGAAAATGTAACTACTCATTGAAAATTGCTAAATTATCCTCTTATTTTAATTTACTGGATTCTTTTTTATGGACTTCATATAGAATATCTTTGATTCTTTTCCAAACATTTTTTATTACAAAATTAATTTTAAAACCAATTTTTGGGTGTTCACCAGATACAATGTTTTCTTAACTCATCTAATGCAGATCCTGTACGAATCTATGGATTTGATATTTCAATTAGTTGGACGCTCATCGCTTCTGTATTCAATGCGCGGTAGGTTGATAAGTGTATGTGATATTTTGATGTGTTAGCTATAGTATTATAGGTGTCTATTTTCTTATTTCTCATGCAAGTATGGAGATAAGCGTGCATACATGTATGCTAGCTTTCCTGTTTGCATGCGTGCATGTGAGAGTTGCAAATTAGTGTTGATTTTTTTTGCAAAAATAAGATTTGCATTCAATTAGAATCCTAGATAGACAGGGACACATCTCTTCCATGTACGGCATACATGTTCAGGGAAGACTCATATATATTTTCATTATTATCCGATAAGGCGTTTTTTATTTGGTATAGACCTTCTTGTGTTTTTTCTGCCATGTATGTGCTTTTTATTCCCGATAACAGACCTCTTGTAGTTTGCTCTTTCTAGTTGGTTTCCTTTTCTAACTAATGTCTTTGTATGCGTGTTGGACTCCCCTATACGTGTGTTATCTCACGGAAGTTGGTGTGCCTTTTCTTTTTGAGTTGAAGTTGGTGTGCTTTTTCTAACTAAAATGTGTACGTATGCATGTTGGACTTCCCTGTACATCCTCTCTAGGGAAAAAAAGAGAACTCCTTGTAGATGTGTCAATGATCTACTGTGTACGTGCTCTATGTCTTACGTAACCTTTTCATCTTTAAAGCTCATCCACTATAATAAGAATCAATGGAGTTTATATTTTTAAATTAATATGTACCGATTGATTGTCGTCATACAGAAAGGAAGCTACATGTACATACTTGTTAACATTTGTATGCATGAAAGCACTGTATGGCAATAATAATATGCATTGTCATGTTCTTACTAAGGTCATGATTTACAAAGAGATCTTCTAAAATTAGAAGATCTCTTTGTATACTATATATATTCTTTGCGCTATCTTCGCTTGGGCACTCTATGTCGTCAATCAACACCTTTAATCCTTCTGTGTATGTGACTCTTGATAATGCCACATATAGTTGCCCATGGAAGATGACATGCTTAGGCAAATATAAGCCCACCTTCTTTAGGGATTGACATTGGCTTTTATTTATGGTCATTGCAAAATAAACTGATAGAGGATATTGCCTTCTTTTCGGCACGAAGGGCCACTTCAAGTCGCTTGGTGACATAATGATTTCAGGTATGTATACCTTGTCACTGACGTGTGTTCCTGTGATTATTTGTGCCTCAATGTACCTTTTGCCCAGCTGTGTGATAGTCATTCTTGTGCCATTGCATAAACTTGCCGCTTGATTGATGTTCCGTAGGAGCATCACCTGCAAGCCTACCTTCAGTTTTAGCTCGTGGATTGGAATTCCTGGGAAGGTCATGTTGTTGAGGAACTCTGCTAGACACATATTCTCCATTGTGTTGTAATTCATTGTTGCCTTGCATACAGTGTCCAAGTATAGGTATGTCATCTCTTCACCTTGTATTTGGCTCATTATGTAGTAATTTATCTTCTCTCAACTATTTCATTCCTTGGACATAGTATTGCTCTTTCTTCGACAAATTCACTGTTACGATAGTTTTGCTGCAAGTTTGGGTACGTGATTTTTACTATCTCTTATTTGGGGTCTTCTCCTTTAAGTAGAAGTAGGTCTTTACGTATTCTTACCCAATCATCTGCTTCATCATTTTTTTATCGCAATTTGATCCATTCTGCAAATTCGGCCACATTTTGCTTTTGTATTGGATCTTCTGACAAACTTTAGCCGCATGTTTTCAGTTAGAAAAATATTTAAAAGTACTTCCGTAGGTATGACCTTTGACCGAGGCATTTACTATCTGCTCTTTGTTATCACTTGAAGTATTTTTCTGAAGTCGCCTTCTAGCACAACTGTCATGTCACCAAATGGCCTTTCGTCACTATTTTGGTTTGTGAACCTTAGAATATCCCTAAGGCTTTTTTCTAGTGCATCGAAGCAGTGTTTGTCATAGGAGCCTCGTCCCATAATATCACCGAGGTTTTCTTTACCAGTTCAGCCAAATGTGATCCTTGTTTTATTTCACATGTTGATTCTTCCGTCGTATTTATTGGAATGTGGAATCTTGAGTGCGCTGTTCTTCCACCTTATAGGAGCAAAGCTGCAATGCCAGATGATACTACCGAAATCACTTTCTTTCCTTCTGATCGTAGCTTCGTTGTAATTGCTTTCCATAGGTAAGTTTTGCATGTGCCACCATAGCCTTCTACAAATATCTGTTTTCCAAGTCCTTTCTCAGCTGATTCTATTATTGCATCAAAGGTCATTTTCTAGCTGTGGTTGACATTGCTTATTATGGTTTCGTGCTCATTCTTTAGTGCCTCCATGTCGTAGATAAGTTCTTCGTTTATCATTCTGTTCCCAAGTTGTTCAAGTTCTATAGCATTTCGTAGTTCTATGTCTGGATAGTCCTTTAGTGTTTTTCTTGCTTGCCTCATTAGTTTCTCTATCTCCACTTGCAGGGTGTCCATAGTAGATTCTCCCAATAGTGAAGCCCCTTTTCCGCTCCTCAGGTTTTGGTTTCGCTTTTCCATACAAATTTTGATGGTAATTCTGCATAGGTTAATTCTTTTCCCGCCTCATGTATTTTGTTTGCCTCCATCCACTCAGTGAACTTAGTACTCGTGGATCCTGGCCTTCTTACTATCTTCTCTATGTCAGTCGAGTCCGGAAAAATAAGTTCTTGCTCATTTTTAATGTGGAATGGTAGTCTCTCGACTGGTGGATCATGATGGTGTATATCAAACAGGAATGTTTGCCAGCATGCTTCAGTTGTTGATATGTATCTCATCTCTAGGTATTTCTTGATGTCATCATAGTCATTTGCCGCATCTCTTCCCTTTAGCAAGGTTGTTACCTGGTCGTCATCTTTATGGATGTTCTTAAATAGGTAGGTACTTGATTGACCTTGGCCTGTGGCACCACTTGACATTTATGTGAGCTTGGAATTGGCCAAAAGGTTTCGGTTGTAGGGTACGACAAATCTATCGTTGAGCATTGCTCCTCCCTTTTTGATTTTCCTTCCATTGTATCGCCTTCTATATACTGGAAAGCCATCCTCATCGTTTGTGGTATCGACATTGTATCCTTTTGGGAAGTGCTTAGTGCGTCTGTTGTCAATCATGCATGATGATTTTGTATTTGACACTCTGCAAGGCCCGTGCATCATGAAATTTTCCACAGTTTCATATCCGTCCGGATCGTCATCTTTGTCTGGGATCTCCGCACCGATTATTTGGTCGATTTGTAATGTTACTTTGCACGTGTATCATATCTAGGCTAATAAGCTCATCGGTGGTAGGATTGAATGAATCCCATATTCACATTTGTTTTACTTGAATGTTCCAGTGATGTCCCCTTGTATTTAAGTCGCTCAACTTGTTACATGCCATAGTGTTTTGCCTTGAATATTAATAGGGAACAATTTTTCAATTGATACAATATTTATAAAGATTATATCTAGAGAAAATAAGACTGTTAATAACAATTACTAAATTATCTGATGATTCAGGCCAAAAGTGCTTTGGCGTCCCTTCGTCCGATGTCGATTGGAGTAGCTGGGCGTGGCTTCGTCATGCGTTGAGCGTGCTTTGGCGTGACTTCATCGGACGTCAAGTGAAGCGGCTGGAGGTGGCTGAGGTGGCTTTTCGTGTCGACGTCGAGTTGCCTAGTCGCGTGTGACGTCTTTGCTGACTTCTAATTCTTTGGGTGTGTGCTTCTGCGGCTGGCTGTACTCATTTATATATGGGTGGAGGTGTGTGGGTTCAGGTGGTTGTGACCGTGGAGAAAGCAGATCGGTCTTTTTTCGTGTCATGGTTCCTGTTTTGGAAGTTTCTCATGTGAGGTCTGGTTAGGTCCAATCGTTGTCCTTATTTGTTTAGGTTTCCTATTATTTTTTATTCCTTAACCCATTGATTGAAATATATTTTTTCTGTTTCTGCGGGCTAGTTGACGTTCGGATGGAACCTATGTGCGTTGTTTGTACGTGGCAAGTTTTACTACTTGTACATGTACACATATTTTTACGTAACGTTTCCATATTTTAATCTCAGCCGTTAAAAGATAAAATAAATGATCAAAATAATTTAATCTATGTGGACACACGTAATGGTTTGTTTTACTTCTGTTTTAAGTATATAATAGAAGATTCTGCTGCAGCGTCAGATTGTTTCGTCGATATCTCAACGCTTCGGACGAATTTGAAGGTGATTTCAATTGAGTTGGAAAGAGCACTAAATCTACTTTCCAAAAAAAAAAGAATCACCCAATTTGGAGTCCGTATGAAAAAGTTGTTGACGTTTTGATTCAGGTATATCTGTGCAGTCTGAATCTGAATCCAAAACGTGAGAGACTTGGACTCTATCTTCTTTTGGCCCAAAAGTGACGTGAGAGGACTTTTTGAGCAGAACCTAAACTTCTCATTTTCCCTTATCTTCATATGTGGATTGTACAAATGTCTCATACACCTACAATTAGACAAAACACAAAAGTGTGAAGTATTTTTATTCTAAATAACATAAATAGATTATTGAATAGTTTGCACTAAAAATCACCTGACAAATATGCATGTATGCAATATTTTTGGTCGTATCCAAGGTAGTCATGTCCTCATCACACCCCAAGTAAATATTCAAGGATACTCAAGTGTCTAAGCTTGGGGATGCCCCGGAAGGCATCCCATCTTTCTTCAATAAGTATCAGTATGTTTTTAGTTTTGTGTCATTCACATGGCATATGGGAATAAAGAGGACTTGTTACTTAATGCTATGGTTGGGTTTCACGACCTTAATGATCTTTAGTAGTTGCGGATGCTTGCTAGAGTTCCAATCATAAGTGCATATGATTCAAGTAGAGAAAGTATGTTAGCTCATGCCTCTCCCTCATATAAAGTTGCAAGAATGATTACCAGTACTTATTATCGATTGCCTAGGGACAAATATCTTTCTTGTTGACACAAAGCCTTTTTCTAAACACTTAACTTTTCTGATCTTGCAAAGTACTTCTAGTTCTGTTGTTGCAAAGTAGTTCTAGCATCACACCTACAAAATAGTTTCATACCTGTTTCCGATAAAGCAAATGTCAAGTGTGCATAGAGTTGTATCGGTGGTCGATAGAACTTGAGGGAATATTTGTTTTGCCTTTAGATCCTCGTTGGGTTCGACACTCTTATTTATCGAAGAAGGATACAAATGATACCCTAAAATTGTGGGTTATCAAGATGGTACATATCACATGTGTTCCGATTATCGTCCTATTAATGCTATTACCGTGGGTTATCGCTATCCCATTCAAGAAAGATGAACTTAGCGGAGCCACCATTTTTTCTAAAACTGAGCTTAAAAGTGGCTACTATCAAATACGTATCCAAGAAGGTGATCAATGGAAAACCGCATTTAAGATCAAATTTGGCTTATATGAATGGCTTGTTATGCCAATGGGTTTATCCGAAGCACCTGGTACTTTCATGCGAGTCATGTACTTTGTTCTTAGGCCCTACATTGGTGTATTTGTTGTGGTCTATTTTGACGATATTCTTGTGTTTAACGAATCCCTCGAAGACCATGTCACCCATCTAATCGTGTTGCAAACTCTTAGGAAAGAGTGCCTTTACGCTAATATGGAAAAATGCCTTTTCGGTGTTGATAAGCTTGTTTTCTTGGGTTTTATTGTGTCTTCTAAGGGTGTTCATGTTGATGAATCTAAGATCAACGCTATTAAAACTTGGCCCCAACCAACTAACTTGCAACAAGTGCGTAGCTTCCTTGGTTTAGTCGGTTTCTACCGTAGGTTTGTTAAGGATGTTAGCACCATCGCATCTCCTTTACATGCTTTGAGTAAGAAGTATGCACCCTTTGTTTCGGGACCATCTCAAGATAGAACATTTAATGAGCTTAAGAGTTTGCTTACTCATGCTCCCGTGCTTGCATTACCCAACATTGACAAACCCTTTGAAATTCATTGTGATGCTAGTGGTAATGGCACGGGAGGTTTGTTGACGCAAGAGAAGTGCCCCATAGCTTACTTTAGTGAGAAACTTTCCGGAGAGCAACACAATTACCCCATCTATGACAAAGAGCTATATGCTTTAGTGCGAGTTTTGCATGAATGGGAACATAATCTTAGCCCTCATGAATTTGTCATCCATACGACCATGAAATGCTTAAATACCTTAAGCATCAAACTAAGTTGAACAAGCATCATGCTAAATGGAGTGAGTTCACTGGGTCATTTCCTTATGTCATCAAGTATATTAAAGATAAGGAAAATGTTGTGGCAAACACTCTTTCCCACATATGCATGCTTGTCACCAAACTTGAAATGAAAGTCATTGGCTTTGAGCACATAAAAGACTTGTATGCGCATGATCCTACTTTTTCTATTCCATATGCCAAATGTTTGACACATACATCTTGGGAACGCTATTACATCAGAAATGATTATCTTATGAGAGCTAACAAACTATGCATCCCCGAGTCTTCTCTTTATTTATTACTTTTGCAAGAATCTCATGGAGGAGGACTAATGGGACACTTTGGATGCGACAAGACATTTGCTACACTCTCCAAGAACTATTTTTAGCCAAAGATGTTCCGTGACGTCTCACGTTTCACCAACCGATGCTCTAAATGTCGCAAAGCTAAGTCTAAATCTCAATCTCATGGCCTTTATATGCCACTTCCAATTCCATATCACCCAAGGGAAGATATTAGTATGGACTTTGTGCTTGGTTTGCCTAGAACTAGAAATGGAAAGCACTCCGTGTTTGTTGTTGTGGATCGATTCTCTAAAATGGCACATTTCATACCATGCAACAAGATAGACGATGCTTCACATGTTGCAAATCTTTTTTGTAGGGAAATCTTGCGCCTACATGGAGTGCCTAAGACGATTGTCTCGGACCGCGACGTTAAGTTCTTGAGTTACTTTTGGAAGACCTTATACACCAAGCTTGAAATAAAGCTTTTGTTCTCTTGGGCATACCACCCTCAAACCGACGGCCAAACGGAGGTGACGAATCAAATGATCTCCACTCTCTTACACGTGTTTATCAGAAGAACATCAAGGAGTGGGAAGAGTACCTACCCATTGCCGAGTACGCCTACAACCGCGCAAGATACTCGACTACCGGCAAGTCCCCCTTCGAGGTCGTCTATGGTTTCAACCCGTTGTCCCCATTGGACATTCTTCCTCTACCATTACAAGAGCACATCAACATGGACGCGAGTGCATGAGTGAACTATATCAAGAAGATGCATGAAGATACAAGGCACACCATCGAGCGACAAGTACAATGACTTGCGACCAAGCTCAACTTCAACAAGCAACACATGATATTCAACATTGGAGATCTCGTATGGCTACACCTACGCAAGGACCGCTTCCCCAATGAATGCAAGTCCAAACTTGTACCACAAGCCGATGGACCATTCAAGGTGCTCGAGTGCTACAACAACAATGCTTACGAGATCGATCTCCCGCGTGAAAAGTACAACATGAGCGACATCTTCAATGTCAAATATCTAGCTCCCTACCATGGTGATGAAGATTTCAATCCTAGGTCAGATCTTTCCCAAGAGGGGGAGATGATGCGTAGCACCCCAAGGTCCCTACCGACGTCTCCCACGACACCACTTGGACCAATGAAAAGAGCTGGAGCAAAGGCTATCGAAGATAAGGTGAACTCGCTCATCTCCGAACTACCACTTACTAAATGTGACACATGGCTACTACCTCAAGTGGAAACACTATGTGTGATCAGGTACCTAGAGGACAGCCACGGATCAGCTACACCCAAGGGACAAGACGGCGAGGGCACCAGGTACAAGGAGTGAGAAGAAAAGCAGCCTGAAAGTCCTCATCCGTCAGACGACCGACCCCGATCGGACGACCGACGCTTGGAGCATCAGCCCACCGACCAAGTCCCAGCCAGAAGAGGCTCCAGCGCCCGGACGTCCGACAGCTATCGGATGGCCGATACCCTCCAGCCACCAGCCACCAGACGACCAACGCCCTACGGGAATCGGACACCTCTGGGTCCGAGCCAAAACATCAGAAGAATTGAGACCTCCGGACGACCGACGCACCGGGCATCCGACCCCGACCAGACGACCGACGCACCGGACATTCGACCCTGACCAGACGACCGACCAAGCGCCAACAGAGCCAAAACATCGGACGGTCGACCCTGGACGGACGTCCGGTCCCATGCGAGCCACCGGACGACCGATGATGGTCGGACGTCCGACTCCTATATGTCGCCCGCGTGTTGGGCCGAAGCCCACTTACCCTTTCGTGGCTCTAGACTATGAATAGACCTCCTTCTCCCTCTTTCTAGGCTTAGCGTTGTGATAGCTCATATGTGAGATAGAGCCTCGCTCATCCATCCGGATCTACTCCACCGAGAAAGACCGTCACCTCCTCGGAGAAGATCCACTTGGATTCAAGACCTCTAATGGGAAGACCTCAAGACCTCTTCACGGAGAAGAACTCGTTACCTATGTATCGTACTTTGTTGGATTCGGATCATGTATCTCGTTGTGTTTCGAGAATCTAGCATATGTGTGACCGAATCTTGTTGGTTTGAGAGTTTTCTCTTGTGTATCCCCTTGTTCCCCTCTTGTGGTCATTCGTAGGATCCGCTCCAATCGTGAAAGATCGGCCTGAGGGTTTCCACCCTACATCATGAAGTCCCCCATATCCTCGGCCGAGTCCATCCTCTCTCCCTCACTATCCCCTCTCTCCATAGGCTCTCCGGTGGTTAGGTGCTCCTGCCCAAGGACATCTACTCCTCCATGGCGCCCAACAAGTCTGCCTCCTCGCGTCGCTGGCATCCAGGACCTCTCCCGTCTTCCCCCTCACCTCCACACCACCACAAGGGAGCACCTCACCACCGGTGAGCTGCCCCGATGTGCCCTCCGTCTCCTTCCTTTCTCCCTGGTTTCTCTTTTTCCCTCTCCCTCTCCCTTCCATTTTACTCACCTCCCATGCCCATGCCTGTGCAGGTCGTCGAAATGGCCAACCAGGAGCTCTCCACCTTGGCCGCCGATGAGGATCCTCACACCGTTGTCTTTCTCTACACTGGATCCGGTCCCTCTCCAACAGCCGTCACCGGATCTGGTCTGCCGCTACCTGTCCGCACCTCCGACGACCCCTGTCATCACTGGATCGAACCATTGACAACATGCACGGGGTCGAGATATTTTTTGGTTTTTGAAATTAATAGTAGTAGCACGGGTCACAGACACGCGCTACTACTAACACACATACTAGTAGCGCGGGATGCATCGCACTACTACTACCAGTTAGCTGTAGCGTCATAGTAGTAGCGCGGGCACCCGCGCTACTACTAGTTGTTTAATCCATGCTACTACTAGGCTTTTTCCTAGTAGTGCTACGACACGTTTCTTCAATGGACTCAATCATCATATCAAGAAGATCGTCGACATCCAACTGTACTCAAACCTCATCGAGCTAGTACACCAAGCCACCAAGGCGGAGCCACAAGTACAACATGACTTCAAGTATGCCAATTTCTCTTCCATGTTCTATGGCTTCTCCAACACCCAAGATTCAATGACTCCAACACCGTCTACCTCAAGCAAGCCTTCTACAAGCAACGGCGACAAGTCAAGTTACAAGAAAACTTCGAAAACCTCAAGTCGTCCTCCTACTTCAAGCAACTTCAAGCCGAGAGCTTCATCATATAAAACTCCACCGGATGAGACCATAAGACAAGTTCCACCAAATGCTTCACATGCGGTGGCCGAGGCCATAAGTCCTTTAAATGTACCAACAAGCGCACCATGATTTTCAGCGATGACGGTACATACGACTCCATGAGTGAAGGAGAAATGGAAGCCCTTGAGAATCTGGCTATGCACCGACAAGTGAATATGGATGACGATGATCAAGTCTTTTGTGATGAAGATTTGAGCCTCGCTCTTGTTGTCTCCAAGGTCTTGACACTTCAACATCAACAAGACGAACACCAAAGATGCCATATCTTCCACACTAAGGCCCGCATACATGGAAGGTCCGTGAAGGTCATCATCAACGGAGGAAGTTGCCTTAATTTGGCAATTGAAGAACTATGCTCCAACCTCCAACTAGTCAAGATGAAGCAACCTCATCCCTACAAGGTCCAATGGTTAAGAGACTCTAGCACTATTCAAGTGGAGCACGTGGTGAAAGTTTCCTTCAAGATAGGAGCATATGAAGACACGTTGGAATGTGATGTCGTTCTGATGTCCGTTTTCCATCTCATTCTTGGATGACCATGGCAATTTGACCGACGCGTCATCCACAACGGGTGTACCAATCACTATAGCTTCAAGATGAAGGGCAAGGAGTATGTGCTATGACCAATGTCTCCAATCCAAGTGATCGCCAACAAGAAAGCCACCCATCGTGGAGAGAATAGTGAGAGAGCGAACCACCAAAAAGAGAGTGAGCGCCACAAGCCCAAATTGAGTGCCTCCACGATGAGTGACAAGAAAAACTTAGTACTATTTGCCACCAAAAGTGAGGTGAGAAAATTGTGTGAGAACCCATCAAGTGTTATGCACTATGTCCTTTTGTGCAAGGACGAGACACCAAACACTAACACCACTCACAATCTACCTTTAGTCTTATCTTCTCTATTGCAGGAATTCCAAGATGTATTCCCTGACGAGCTACCTTCGGGTCTACCTCCACTACGAGGCATCGAACACCGCATCGACATCATCCCCGGAGCACCTCTTCCTAACAAGGCCCCCTACCGCATCAACCTCGAGGAAACCAAGGAGATCCAACAGCAAGTACAACATCTCATAGACAACGGCCATGTACGAGAAAGCTTGAGCCCTTGTGCTGTCCCGATAATCCTTGTTCCCAAGAAAGATGTTACATGTCACGTGTGTTCCGATTGTCGTCCTATCAATGCTATCACGGTTAGGTATCACTATCCTATTCCACGCTTAGATGACATGCTAGATGAGCTTAGCGGAGCCACCATCTTCTCTAAAATTTATCTTAAAAGTGGATACTATCAAATATGCATACAAGAAGGTGATGAATGAAAAACCACTTTCAAAACCAAGTTTGGCTTGTATGAATGGTTGGTCATGCCAATGGGTTTTCCGAAGCACCCGACACCTTTATGCGTGTGATGCATTTTGTCCTTCACCCGTACATTGGCGTATTTGTTGTTCTACTTTGACGATATGCTTGTATTTAGCAAATCTCTTAAAGATCGTGTCACTCATCTTAGAACCATGTTGCAAACTCTTAGAAAAGAGCGCCTTTATGCTAATATGGACAAATGCCTTTTTGGTGTTGATAAGCTCGTTTTCTTGGGTTTCATTGTGTCTTCTAAGGGTGTTCATGTTGATGAATCTAAAATCAATGCTATTAAAACTTGGCCCCATCCAACCAACTTGTAACAAGCACGTAGTTTTCTTGGTTTAGCCGGTTTCTACCGTAGATTCGTTAAGGACTTTAGCACTATTGCATCCCCTTTGCATGCTTTGAGTAAGAAAAATGCACCTTTTCTTTGGGGACCATCCCAAGATACCGCATTTAATGAGCTGAAGAATTTTCTTACACATGCTCCTTTGCCTGCATTACCCAACTTTGATAAACCATTTGTGCGATGCTAGCGGTGTTATGGCATAGGCGGTGTGTTAATCCAAGAGAAGCACCCCATAGCTTACTTTAGTGAAGAACTTTCTGGAGCACAAATCAATTACCCCATCTATGATAAAGAGTTATATGCTTTATTTAGAGTCTTGCATGTTTGTGAACATTATCTCCGCCCTCATGAGCTCATTCTTCACACGGATCATCAAACACTCAAGTATCTTAAGGGTCGAACTAAGTTGAAAAAGCATCATGCTAAGTGGAGTGAATTCATTGAGTCATTTCCTTATGCCATCAAGTACATAAAAGGTGAGGAAAATGTTGTGGTGGATGCACTTTCCCATTGATGCATGTTTGGAATTGAATGTCATTTGCTTTGAGCACATAAACGACTTTTATTTGCATGATCCTACTTTTGCTATTCCTTATGCTAAATGTATGACACATACATCTTGGGAACGCTATTTCATCAAAGATTACTATCTTATGAGAGCTAACAAACTATGTATCCCTGAGTATTCTCTTTGTTTGTTACTTTTGCAAGAATCTCATGGAGGAGGACTTATGGGACACTTTGGACGTGACAAGACATTCGCAACGCTCTCCAAGAACTACTTTTGGCCCAAGATGTTCCATGATGTCCTACGCTTTACAAACTGATGCTCTACATGTTGCAAAGTTAAGTGAAAAGCTCAATCCCATGGTCTCTATATGCCACTTCCTATTCCATATCACCCATGTGAAGAAATTAGTATGGACTTTGTGCTTGGTTTGCGTCAAACTAGAAATGGCAAAGATTCCGTGTTTGTTATTGTGGACCATTTCTCTAAAATGGCACATTTCATCCCATGCAACAAGATAGAGGATGCTTCACATGTTGCAAATCTTTTTTTGTAGAGAAATCTTGCACTTACATGGAGTGCCAAAGACTATTCTCTTGGACCGCGACGTCAAGTTCTTGAGATACTTTTGGAAGACCATATGCGCCAAGCTCGGAATAAAGCTCTTGTTCTCTTTGGCATACCATCCACAAAGCGACGTCCAAACAGAGGTCACAAACTGGACGCTCTCCACTCTACTACGCGCGTTGAACAAGAAGAACATCAAGGAGTTGGAGGAATGTCTACCGATCGCCGAGTACGCCTACAACCGTGCAAGACATCCGACTACCGGCAAGTCCCCCTTCGAGGTCGTCTATGGCTTCAACCCATCATCCGCATAGGACATTCTTCCTCTACCTGTACAAGAGCGCATCAACATGGACATGAGTGCACGAGTGAGCTGCGTCAAGAAGATGCATGAAGATTCAAGGCACACCATCAAGCGCCAAGTACAACGACTCGCGACCAAGCTCAACCTCAACAAGCAACTCATGCTATTCAATATCGGAGATCTCGTGTGGCTACAACTTCACAAGGACTGTTTCCCCAATGAATGCAATCCAAGCTTCTACCTCGAGCCGACAGACCCTTGAAGGTGCTAGCATGCTACAACAACAATGCTTACAAGATCTATCTTCCGCGCGACAAGTACAATGTGAGTGATGTCTTCACTGTCAGAGATCTCTCTCTCCCTATCATGGTGATGATGTTTTTGATCCGAGGTCGAATCTTTCCCAGGGGGGGAGATGATGCAGAGTGTCCTTCGGTCATCCCCATGGACATATCTACATCTCCCACGACACCACTTGGACCAATGAGAAGAGCTCGAGCAAAGGCTATCGAAGATAAGGTGAACTCGCTCCTCTCCGAACTACCACTTTCTACATGTGAGACATGGCTACTACCTCAAGAAGAAATACTATGTGTGATCAAGTACCTAGAGGATAGCCATGGAGCAACTACACACAACGGCCATAACGGTGAGGACACCAAGTACAGGGTCCAAGAAAACGTGCTACCAGGAGTTCTACAGCCACCGGACGACCGGACCTCACCAGATGTCCGATGCCTGAAGCGCCGGCTCGCCAGCCAAGTTCCATCCTACGCTCGCTACAGTGGTCGAACGACCGACACAGACCGGACGTCCGACAACCCCTAGCGACCGGACGACCGAGCCCCTCTAGACATCCGGTGTTACCCAATAGAAGGTAAATTATCGGAAGTCCGAAGCCTCCGGACGACCGACGACCGGACAACCGACCGGCTCCAGAAATCTGACGCCACCTGACCCGAGCCAAAATGTCAGACATCCGACCGTTTTCGGACGTCTGGACCCTCGCGAGCCACCAGACGTCTGACAGTGTCCGGATGATCGACGCTTGTCTGTGCACAGCGTGTTGAGCCGAGGCCCTTGTATCCTCTCACCCCCTTTGACTATATATACTTCTCCTCCTCCCTTTTTCTAGGGTTAGCAAGGTGATAGCTCATTTGAGAGATAGAGCTTTGCTCATCCATCATAATTTACCCCACCAAGAGAGACCGCAGCCTCTATGGAGAAGATCCAACTTGGATTCAAGACCCCTAATGGGAGGACCTGTCACATCCCTAGTTCTGGTATGACCTAGGCTAGCCTTCATGTTTGCATCATGTTTAAATTTCATTGAAACTTGAAATGTGGATTTGTGAAACCCTCAGAAATCATTTCTAGAAATGACCCAGATAAAATTTGCTCCAAAAAGGTCCAAGAAAATGTTCATGTTGCTCTCTAAAAATATTGGACAGAGATAAAAATCAAACCAATATTTTCATGAGCTCATAAATATTTATTTGGCCATTTGGAATTAATGCAATAATTATTTGCATTGGATATATATATGATATATTTATTTATATATGTCCAATAATTTTGATTTTTATGTGAGGGGCTCTGGAATATTTCAACTAGCTCCCACAATAAATTTCAGAAGAAAATAAGTTGATTTAGTATTTAACTAAATCAGGAAACAAATTACAGAAATAGAAAAGAATAACAAAAAGGGAAAAACCTCACCTGGCTTACCTGGCCAGGAGAGATGCCGGCCCAGCTGGCTGGCCAGCCCGGCCCATCCCCTCCTCCCTTGTCGTCTTCCTCCTCTTGCCAGGAGGACGAAGGGCGCGTGGTCGCCGCGCGCGAGCCACCTCCTCCCTGCTTGCTTCATCCCAGACGCGTTGAGGCGACGCCACGCACCCCCTGGATCCTCTCCCCTCCCTCTCGCTCACTCTCCTCCTCCCCAGCTCTCACCCACGCGACCACCGCACGCTACCGGAGTCGCCGCTCGCCGTAGCCATGGCCACCGGCCACTCCACTCCCTGCCGATGAGTCCCCGAGCTCCGCATCATCGTCTTCTTCCTCCACGTCGAGCCAAGCAACCTGAGAAGAACCACAACACTGTCCCAGACGTTTTCTTCGACCTCGGTACCCGGAGGTCCTCGCCGGCGATTCACCTCGTCCAGGCCTCCCCCGAGCTCGCGCTTGACGCCATCGTGACCGCTGTGAGCTCTCCTCCATCTCCCCTCCTTCCCCGTGCTCGATTCCGTGCCAAAGCCCTGCTAACCGTCGCACCCGCGAGCGCCTCACCGCCGGCCATGTCGCCGCCGTGGCCAGGGCCACCGTAGCTAGCGCCCGAGCACACCACCATGCTCAGTGCAACGCCAGGAGACCGTCGAGGCACTCCGTAGCCCCTGCCGTGCCCCATGGCTCATTCCCGCCCGGAGCCGTGCTTCGGCCGCCGCCTCGAGCTCGATTCCGGTGAGCTCCAGCCGTCCCTGCCTCTCCCTCTTGCCCCATAAGACGCAGACGAGCTCTGGCTCCTCGCCCGTGGCCTCAGCCGCCCAAATGGTCACCGGAGGACCAAATCCGAGGTCCTTCGCCGCGTTCTACCTCGCTGGCGGCTAAATGCCGGCGGGTTGACCGTGTTTGACCCCCGAGTTGACCAGTTTTAACTCGTATGGGTCATTGACATGTGGGGCCCGACCTGCTAATTTCTAATTTAGGATTAGTTTAACAACTAATTAAACCCTATTAACTAATTGGGTCACTGACGCGTGGGCCCAACCCCATTAACTAAACCAGTTTAGGTTTAATTTAATTTATGATTAGCCACAGACACTGACGTGTGGACCACACATGTCAGGTTTGACCTGGTCAGCCGCCTTTGACTTGCTGACGCAATGCTGCTGTCATGCTGATGCAGTAATGGTTTTCTGGTTTTAAAATAAATCAGGAAATTCCAGAAATTGTTATAAACTTCAAAAATTCATAGAAATTCAACCATAGCTCAGATTGAAATAATTTATATACGAAAAATGTTTAGAAAAATTCAATCTATCCATCTGTACCATTTTCATGCATGACAAACCAACCTATACATGCTGTATATATGAAAACACACTTATGGCATATTTAAGAGCTTAATTTGGAGTTGTATTTGAACCCTTGGTTCAAATGGACTTCAACCAAATAAATGCTAGATGCATTAACTCAAACAACATCACATACTCATGCCATGTTCATGCATCATAATGTTGCATATGCTTGTGTTTGATTTTCGACACCGTTCCTTCTCGATTGGTCCTGCTCCGGAGACCGATCCAGAGTACCTGTCAGTGGAGCAGTGCCCCTTGTTGATCTACCAGGCAAGCAAACCCCCTTTGTTCATTCCGATACAACGCTACTCTTCTGCTCCTGCTCTCATTTAATGCATTAGGACAACAACGATTCAACTGCTACTTTTTAATGCGGTAGTTGAACCCATTCCTCTGCATGACCTGTCATTGCCACAGTAAATAGTTAAAACCCACTAGCATGTGTAGGAGTTGATTGAGCCATGTGGTGTTCCTACCATGCATTGCCTGCTATTGCTTAGAGTATGTCAGGTCTGATTCATTGGGAATGAATTGGAGTACAGTGCTATGTTCTGATGTTGAGAGTTGAGTGTGTGAACACGATTTGGTAAAGGCAGTGGTGAGAGGCCATGTAGGAGTACATGGTGGGTTGTCTCACTGGAACCGTCCCTAAGAACTGAGTTCTGTGTATGTTGTCCAATGACTCGATACTACCACACATTGGGTTCCGGTAACTCGACCCCTCTCGACTTATTAACCAACTTGATCTTTGTCCAGGAGTCGCAACTAGTTTCTGGTGTTTGTAGGTAGTGTTAGTAGTCTAGCAAGTGGCACCCGGCCAGGTGGGTTTGGGACAGACTAGGCACAGTGGCACGGTGTACCAAGTGGCACCCAGATGGTGGGCTTCGGAACCCTGCTCACATCGTTTGGGGCCGTGAGCGACACCCCGGCCGGATCTCCTTGCGGATGGAACCGAAATAGGCGATAAACCTGGATGAGAGACTTGTGTGGTTAGTCAGGTCGTGGCCCACACCCTCTCCAGGCTTCCGCTTGAAGGTTGCCGAGGTACATGACGTGTACATGGTGATAAGTGGTGAGAGCGTGTGTGAAGAAGTACACCCCTGCAGGGTTATCATGATCTATTCGAATAGCCGTGTCTGCGGTGATGGACTTCTTGGATGCTTACGTGGTACATAGACAACTTGAATTGGATACTCTAAAATGCTCAAGACAAGTGTGAGTGCTATGGATGGCTTTCTCGTAAGAAGATGAGGATGAATCCATAGTAGTGTATTGATGTGGTGATTAGTGGACTCGTGTGCGCTGCCTCACCTCAAAGAAGTTTCTCGTTCACGTAGAACAGGATAGCCACTGAGTCAAAGCTGGCTTGCTGCAACTAAACCCCACATTACCTTCTTGATACAAATGCATGTATGATAGGATCTGATGTAAGTCTTGCTGAGTACCTATGTACTCACGTTTGCTTTATTTATGTTTTGCATGTGAGACATCTATCTCACTAGTAGTACCGCTTGGACTTCGACGAGTAGCTTGTTACCTCAGCTACGATCCTGTACCCTTGGGAGGGACTTGTAGTTAGTCAGGATTCTCAGCCTTTTTCCTTTTGTAGTTGTCTGTACTCAGACATGTAATGCTTCCGTTGCTTGTATGCTCTGAATGACGGGTCATGTGACCCCTGTTTGTATTTAATGCTATGTGGCTCTTCTGGGCCTTTAGCTATATGAGTTGCGTTATGTTGTGATGCCATGTTGTACAACACATACTTGCATGTTATGCGTACATGTGACGTGTATTGCTATGTGTGGGATCCGACAATCTAGTTGTTTATCCTTGGCAGCCTCTCTTATGGGGAAATGTAGTCTAGTGCTTCCTTGAGCCATAGTAGTCTGCTACAGCCCGGTTCACCGGAGTCCTGCTAGCCCAGCACTACTGCTCAGGACACTTGACTGGCCGGCATGTGTTTCACTTCATTCCTGTGTCTGTCCCTTCGGGGAAATGTCACGCGGTGACATCCGGAGTCCTACCTATCCTGCTACAGCCTGGGTTCCCGGGAGTCCTGTTAGCCCAGTGCTACAGCCCGGATTCACATGTTGCTGACCGACATGCTCGATGTGAATCATGTATGCCTGTCCCCATAGGTTAGTGCCGCTTTGTGTTCACGACTAGCCATGTCGGCCCGGGTTCTCTGTCATATGGATGCTAGCGACACAATCATATACATGAGCCAAAAGGCGCAAACGGTCTCGTGCCAGGGTAAGGCGACACCCATGGGAATACTGTGCGTGAGGCCGCAAAGTGATATGAGGTGTTACCGGCTAGATCGATGTGACTTGGAATCAGGGTCCTGACAGCTTTGGTATCAGAGCCTGACTGCCTGTAGGATTTCCAAGCCAACCTGGTGGAAGTTGAGTCTAGAAATTCTTTAGCTATATAGGGGAATTGATTGTGGAAGGGAACGTAAGGCTCTTTTTACTCCTTATACCTCATGCCTTCTGATCTGTTGTCATCCTATCTTTCCTACGGGGTTAAGGAACTAGGCCTCCACTTCTGTCTATCAGGATCACGTGTTACTACTTCGTAGTCTCTTAAGATTGGTTGATCTGAGTCATATCCCAGTTCGAGTACCTCCGGTGTAGTCTGTTTAGTAATATCTCAGAACCTTGAGTGATGGTGTTGAGTTTGGTACTACCCCATCGTTTGTAGGATGTCTCATTTTGAGCATTTTACTGCCCTTATGCTGCCGGAATTGCCCTAGGAGTTCAAGAGATAGTATTCTCCTTGTTCGATATTCTACATCCTTATGATGATGTTGAATCCATCCTTGTTTCCTTGGTTGGTTCTTCAGGATGTCATCAGTTAACCAAAGTTCTGTTGCTCGTAGTCGGAACCACGAAGATGGTAGGGATGAGGATCCTCCCGATCAGTCTTCGTTGGCAGAGTTCATGTTAGAGATGGAGAGGAACAAGCGTGTGTCGTGGTTCTAAGTCTGACAGTAGAGTGGGGGTAGGTATGGAGAGGCAAGGTCCTAGCTATGGAGAGGTTGTAAGCACAAGAGATGTACGAGTTCAGGCCCTTCTCGGAGGAAGTAAAAGCCCTACGTCTCGGAGCCCGGAGGCGGTCGAGTGGATTATGTGTATATGAGTTACAGGGTGCCGAACCCTTCTACCTGTGGAGGGGGTGGCTTATATAGAGTGCGCCAGGACCCCAGCCAGCCCACGTAGGAGAGGGTTTAAGGTGCATTAAGTCCGAGGCGTTACTCGTAACGCCCCACATAAAGTGTCTTTACTATCATAAAGTCTACTTAATTACAGACCGTTGCAGTGCAGAGTGCCTCTTGACCTTCTGGTGGTCGAGTGAGTCTTCGTGGTCGAGTCCTTCAAGTCAGTCGAGTGAGTCCCTCGTAGGTCGACTGGAAGGTGATCTCTTCTAAGGATGTCCCTGGCCAGGGTACTTAGATCAGGTCTGTGACCCTACCCTAGGTACATGACTCCATCATTAGCCCCCGAATGGATTGAGGCTTGAGTGATGAAGGAGTTGATGTTGTTTCCGATTAGCCTTCGCATGCTAGTCGTGTGTTGCTTTGAACCAAAAAATCTCTTTGTTGATAGTGAGCAACTTTTCTTCAGTCGACTCGATCCATTCTTTTTCTTCGTCGAGTGATCTTTTGGACTTTGCTGATTTCCGAGCGACGGATCGCAGGGAATCCCGCGTCTGGCAGACTGATCTGCCGTTCGCGGATTCCGTGGGATACGGAATTTGGGGGAGCGCGCGAAGCGGAGCGGTCCGCGGTGCTCGGATGGGACGGGGCATAGACGCCTCGATCCCCGCGCCGCTTTTTTCGCCATGTGTCACGCTCGCGCAACTGTTTCCGGATATGATTAGATCGACCGGGCCCACCTGTCATCCACTCGGAAGGGGTCTTATAAATGCGCCCGGCAAGGGTTTTTTGAACAGTGCCTCAGCATTCTCCCTCTGCTCCCTTCGTCTCCACCCAACGCGCTCGCTCTCGCCTCCGCACAACCTCTCCTCGCGCGCCTCGCCGGTAGCCATGGTCAAGGAGAAGACGGCGGCGCTGGAACGCGCGAAGAAGGCGTCGGCGACGGAGAAGGCGAAGGGGAGATCCACCAGCCGCGGCGGGTCTTCGTCTAGATCTCGCCTGCCGAAAGGCTGGGTCCAGGGAGATTGGATCCAGTCGACCATCATGGAGAAGGATCTCCTCGACATGGCCAACGAGGGCCTGATCCCTCATGGAGCTGCGAGGCTTCCGGGGAAAGAGTGGCAGCCCCAGCCAGAAGAGGGTGAGTGCGTGCTTCTGGCTACCCATGTCGACCGCGGATTCTCTTTGCCGCCGAGCATTTTCTTTCGTGGTTTCTTGAACTTCTTTGGAGCGCAACTCCACCACTTCACCCCGAATTCTATCGCCTATCTTGCCGCGTTTGTGTCCATGTGTGAGAGTTTTCTGGGTTGTCGGCCGCATTGGGGCTTGTTCAAGCACATATTCATGTGTCGCTCTCAGACCGTGAAGAAGGCGAGCCCAGGCGACGAAAAAACCCGAGTTGTCCAAATGTGTGGGGGTCTGGGGATCCAGGTGAGGAGCAAGAGCACCTTCCCAGCCATGACATTTCCCGAGTTAGTCAGAGGCTGGCAGTCGACCTGGTTCTACTGCCAGGATCAGTCGACGCCGGGGCAGTCGAGTGGACTCCCTCAGTTCACCATGGACCGAGTGAACAAGCCCTCCTCTCTGAAGGTGATTCCGGAGGAGAAAGCTGACATGAAGATGCTGATGGAGCGTGTAGTTCAGTTGGTTCGGGATGGAGTGACGGGTATGGATCTCCTGGAGGTTTTCCTTAGGCGTCATATCCAGCCTCTTCAGTTCCGGAGCCATTGCATGTGGTTGTACTGCGGGACTGAGGATGTGGCTCGGGTCAATCCAGAAATAGTCGACGATGCCACTCTGGAAAGGTGGATGGCCGCTGTTACCGGGAACAAGGATAACCCTCGCGGAGCCAGAAGGATTCCTCCACTCGACTGCCACAGTGATCCAAACAAGGTATGTCTGCTCCACTTCCCATTGTATTCTTGTCATATTTATTTCTGTTTTCCCTGCCGATCGGTCGACTGATCTTTGTTTGGATGTCTATCAGGCCCTCACTGAGCTGTACTCGATGCCCAACGGAGCACAAGCTCCGACTGAGGAGGGAGAAGCGAGCGGGGGCGAGAGCCAGGAGGAGGAGTGGGACTCGGACGCCGCTGAGGATGATGATGATGATGATGACACTGATGACGATAATGATGATGTTGATGAGGACGAGGAAGAGGAGGAGGAGGAGGTTGCACCACCGCGCTCGGAAAGGCGGTCGAAGCTTGTCCATGACCCTGCGACTGAACGTGGCAAGGGGGTTGCGACTATCACTCAGTCGACCAAGCGCCCTCGGACCACCTCTCCGGCGCCGACTGAAAAGTCATCGAAGCAGCCCAGGGCGGCCCCGTCAAAGCCGACCAAGCACCTGCCGAAGATGAAGGTGTCCATCCCCACCATATCAGGGTAATCATGTTGCTTAAGTCTTCTTGTTTTGCGTGAACTTTATCTCTGGTTGGCGCTGGAGTTAGTCGACTGACTCTTTGGAGTTGCAGTGCTGCTACTTCTGAGACCTCGGCCTGGGCTGACGACCATGAGATGGAGGACGCAGCAACCTCAAAACCTGGTATTATACCCTTAACACCGTTTCTAGTCGACTGACTCATGATCTCTAATTCTGATTCTTTTCTGTAGCTCCATCCAATGTTGTTATGACTCTCCCTGATGATGATGAAGATGAGGAACCGCTGAAGCACAGAATGAGAAGGAAAGCGTCTGCCAGCAGGGTGCCCCAGGATGTGACGGTGCCTGAGACTCTGGTCGTGGAGGAGGAAAACGCCACTCGACACATTGTGTCCTTCGCAGATCCGCTGACGAGTGCTCCGCATCCCTCCCTCTTCACGACACACCACGTCCCAGAGGACCAAGCTGGCGCAGCGAAGGAGGCGATACGCCAGGCAGGGATCATGATGGAGCAGTTGAGGACCATCCGGGATGCGAGCCAGGCAGCTTACGACGCCAGTTCCGCCCTCCAAAGCAATGTTCAGGTCAGTCGACCACCGTTTGTTCTGTTAGGATATGCTATCAAAAACTTTTCTTTCCAGAATTTATAGTAGTCACCCACTGGGTGTGCCGATTTAAACTCCGTGTTAGCGGGGGCACGCTGAGTGCACCCGCTGGGTGTAGTCCCCAAGGCTAAGGTCGACTGCTGGCAGTCGGCCTTAGGCTTTATAAGTTCAGTCTCACCGTCATTCGACTATGGCGAATGGATTTCGCAAACCGGTGGGGGCACGCTGAGTGCACCCACTGGGTGTAGTCCCCAAGGCTAAGGTCGACTGCTGGCAGTCGGCCTTAGGCTTTATAAGGGCAGTCTCTCCGTCATTCGACTACGGCGAATGGATTTCGCAAACCGGTGGGGGCACGCTGAGTGCACCCACTGGGTGTAGTCCCCGAGACTGTGGTCGACTGCAGGCAGTCGGTTACAGTCTTAAAGAATACATCTTGTTCTTTTTTTTTTGAGGTCGACTGGTCGACTCTGTCTTCAATAGGATTAGTGGGGGCACGCTGAGTGCACCCACTGGGTGTAGTCCCCGAGACTACGGTCGAATGCTTGAATTCGGCTGTAGTCTTAGAAACACGTGATTTTCCTTTTTCACTCGGAAGTGAATTATTTTTGACATTTAGTCGATTGGTTCTTCGCAGAACTCCTGTGACCTTGCGGCTCGCTACACTGAACTGGAAAACAAGCACATTCAGCTCGAGCTGAATTTGAAGCTGGTTCAGGAGAATCTGACAAAGGCGAAGGAGGAGACCGAAGGTATGTTTGGTGAGACTTCGACGACGGCTTTTTCCCTTCATTTGTTTCAAAATCTGATCTTGCTGTAACTTGCAGGTAAGGTGAGGGAGGCCCAAAGGAAAAAAGACCTTGAACTGGCTAAGAAGATCAAGCTTGTTGACGAGAAGTTAGCTTCAGTCACAAAGCTTGAGCAAGAAAATGCTACTCTGAAAGCTGTTCTTGGGAAGAAAAATGACCTGGAGGTCTTCCTGAGTGGCCTTGCCAAGAAGCTGTTTCTTATGCTTGAAGGTAAACCTTTATGCTCAACAATCATTTTCAACGGTGGTTTTTTTTCATTCGACCATTGCCTTGACTCCGTGATCGTCCTTGCAGAATTTTGTCAAAACTTTGAAGAAGAGACTAGCCGACTGGAACCAAACCTTGACCCCGTCAATTCTCCGGTGAACGACGAAGTTTCCATGAATGTTTTCCGACTGGAGTCCCGTGTTGCAGCTGCCGTGGACTATCTTGCAAGGTTGAAGGTCGCCACATCTCGCATCAACTCAACGCTCTGGCCCGGGGAGACACTCTAGAACGACCTCGAGTCGCTGATGGCTCGTTTGAACGCTGTCCCTGGTCGAGTGCAGGAGTGGAAAAAGTCCTCGGCTCGGTGCGGTGCAGATGTTGCTCTGTGTCTGGCCCGAGTCCACTGCAAAGATGCGCGAGAAGACAAGCTGGCTGCCCTCCGAGTGGCCAACACTAAGAAACACGACTTCAGGTCCTTTATGGAAACTTTCCTTGCTGCTGCTACTCGGATCGCAGATGGAATTGATCTCGATGAGTTTGTTGCACCTTCCAGCCCTCCACAGGAGGGGTAAAAAACTTCTTCTAAGCTCGACGCTTTAAATTTGCCTCGGTATGCCGAGTGGAGTTGTAACCGATAAACCTTAACAGGCTTAGTGCCTGAGCTCTTTCGGTTCCTTTAGGTATCGATCTGAACTCGAATTTGGTGTTTGAATATGATTGCTTTCGGCTCGAAATGTCTTTTGCAGGTTCAAAGCAAGACGCTCACTGCAGTCGACTTATTCCTTAATCCACTTAGGCGAGCGCTGGGCTGCAGCTAAACCTCCCGAGTGAGAGGTTTGCTCTTCACTCGGTAGGATTTTGATAACTTAGGCGAGCGCTGGGCTGCAGCTAAGCCCCCGAGTGAGAGGTTGCTCTTCACTCGGTAGGATTTTGATAACTTAGGCGAGCACTGGGCTGCAGCTAAGCCCCCGAGTGAGAGGTTTGCTCTTCACTCGGTAGGATTTCTATATCTTAGGCGAGCACTGGGCTGCAGCTAAGCCTCTGAGTGAGAGGTTTGCTCTTCACTCAGTAGGATTTTTGTATCTTAGGCGAGCACTTGGCTGCAGCTAAGCCCCCGAGTGAGAGGTTGCTCTTCACTCGGTAGGATTTTATTTAATCTTAGGCGAGTACTTGGACTGCAGCTAAGCCTCCGAGTGAGAGGTTTGCTCTTCACTCGGTAGGATTTGATAACTTAGCGAGCACTGGGCTGCAGCTAAGCCCCGAGTGAGAGGTTTGCTCTTCACTCGGTAGGATTTTTATATCTTAGGCGAGCACTGGGCTGCAGCTAAGCCCCCGAGTGAGAGGTTTGCTCTTCACTCGGTAGGATTTTTATACTTAGGCGAGCACTGGGCTGCAGCTAAGCCCCGAGTGAGAGGTTTGCTCTTCACTCGGTATTTTTATATCTTAGGCGAGCACTGGCTGCAGCTAAGCCCCGAGTGAGAGGTTTGCTCTTCACTCGGTAGGATTTTTTTAATCTTAGGCGAGCACTGGACTGCAGCTAAGCCCGAGTGAGAGGTTTCTCTTCACTCGGTAGGATTTTTAACTTAGGCGAGCACTGGACTGCAGCTAAGCCCGAGGAAGTCTCTTCACTCGGTAGGATTTTTAACTTAGGCGAGTACTTGGACTGCAGCTAAGCCTCCGAGTGGAGTCTGCTTACCACTCGGTAGGATTTTTTAACTTAGGCGAGTACTTGGACTGCAGCTAAGCCTCCGAGTGGAAGTCTAGCTTACCACTCGGTAAGATTTTGGTAACTTAGGTGAGTCCTTGGACTGCAGCTAAGCCTCCGAGTGGAAGTCTGGCTTACCACTCGGTAGGATTTTGGTAACTTAGGCGAGTCCTTGGACTGCAGCTAAGCCTCCGAGTGGAAGTCTGGCTTACCACTCGGTAAGATTTATTTAATCTTAGGCGAGTACTTGGACTGCAGCTAAGCCTCTGAGTGAGAGGTTTGCTCTTCACTCGGTAGGATTTTATTTAATCTTAGGCGAGTACTTGGACTGCAGCTAAGCCCCCGAGTGGAAGTATGGCTTACCACTCGGTAGGATTTTATTTAATCTTAGGCGAAACGGATTCGCAGCTAAGCCTCCGAGTGGGAGTCTGGTTCACCACTCAGTAAGGATTTTTACAAACTTAGGCGAAACGGATTCGCGGCTAAGTCACCCACTGAGGGGAAAATTTTATTGGACAAAAATAAAAAGTGACAAAAATTATGGAGGAACTATGACACTATTATTTTGAAATCCATGAACTACAGGAGTACTTTATTGCAACTCATCCGAGTGATAAACTTAAGTGTAAAATGGGCGGAGTAGTTCCGTGTTCCAAGCTCGGGGCTCGTCGATATTATGTTCGACGTTGTAAAGACGGTACGCCCCGTTGTGGAGAACTTTGGTGACGATGAAGGGTCCTTCCCAAGAAGGAGCAAGCTTGTGTGGTTTCTTCTGATCCACTCAGAGAACTAAATCTCCTTCCTGGAAGGCTCGACCCCTCACATTTCTGGCGTGGAAACGACGCAAATCTTGTTGGTAGATGGTCGATCGGATCAGAGCCATCTCCCTTTCTTCCTCTAAAAGGTCGACTGCGTCCTGCCGCGCTTGTTCAGCTTCTGCTTCGTTGTAGATCTCAACTCGAGGAGCATTGTGGAGAAGATCACTCGGCAAGACTGCTTCAGCTCCGTAGACCAAGAAGAATGGAGTTCTTCCGGTCGACCGATTAGGTGTGGTCTGCAGTCCCCAAAGCACCGAGGGAAGTTCGTCAACCCAAGCTCCAGCTGCATGCTTGAGATCACGCATCAGTCGGGGTTTCAATCCCTTGAGAATAAGACCATTGGCTCGCTCTGCTTGTCCATTCGACTGCGGATGGGCGACTGAAGCATAGTCGACTCGTCTGCCTTGAGAGTTGCAGAAATCCCTGAATTCTTCCGAGTCAAAGTTCGACCCATTATCCGTAATGATGCTGTGCGGGACTCCATATCTGAATATCAGTTCCCTGATGAAGCTAACAGCAGCACCGGCGTCAAGGTTCTTGATTGGTTTAGCCTCAATCCACTTGGTGAACTTGTCGACTGCCACCAGCACATGCGTGAAGCCACTTCGCCCTGTTCTCAAAGGACCGACCATGTCCAACCCCCATACTGCGAAAGGCCAGACGAGTGGAATGGTCTTCAGAGCTGATGCAGGCTTGTGCGACATATTCGAGTAGAACTGACATCCCTCGCACTTGTCTACTATTTCCTTTGCCATCTCATTCGCCTTTGGCCAGTAAAATCCGGCTCGGTATGCTTTGGCCACGATGGTCCGAGAGGACGCATGATGACCACAGGTTCCCGAGTGGATATCATTAAGGATGATTCGACCTTCTTCTGGTGTTATGCACTTCTGACCAACTCCAGTCGCGCTTTCTCTATATAGCTGTCCTTTGATTATGGTAAAGGCTTTAGATCGACGGACGATCTGTCGAGCCTCTTCCTCATCCTCCGGGAGCTCTTTTCTCAGGATATACGCGATATACGGAACTGTCCAGTCGGGAATGACCACCAAGACCTCCATGACCAAGTCGACTACTGCTGGGACTTCAACCTCAGTCGGATCTGTGGCACTCTTGGGCTGTGGAGCTTCTTCGGTGAAAGGATCTTCTTTGACTGACGGAGTGCGTATATGCTCCAAAAACACACCACTCGAAATGGCTCCTCTCTTGGAACCTATCTTTGCTAGATCATCAGCTGCTTGATTTTTTAGTCGGGGTATATGATGGAGCTCCAACCCCTCGAACTTCTTTTCCAGCTTCCTCACTGCACTGCAGTATCCAGTCATGGCTGGGCTTCTCACGTCCCACTCCTTCATCACTTGGTTGACCACTAAATCTGAGTCACCATAGACCATCAGGCGACGGACGCCGAGTGAAATGGCCATGCGCAATCCGTATAAGAGGGCCTCATACTCTGCCTCATTGTTGGAGGAATCAAAGTGAATCTGGAGCACATATCTGAGCTTATCTCCTCTGGGGGAAACCAGGATAACCCCAGCACCGGAACCATTCAACATCTTAGAGCCATCAAAAAACATGGTCCAATGCTCCGAGTGAAGTTCAGTCGGCTGCTGTTGTTCAATCCACTCGGCGAGGAAATCTGCTATTGCCTGGGACTTAATGGCTTTCTTTGCCTCAAACTTGATATCAAGGGGAAGAAGTTCAATCGCCCATTTAGCCACTCGACCAGTTGCATCTCTGATGTGCAAAATCTCTGATAGTGGAGCGTCGCTGACGACTGTGATGGAATGATCAGAGAAATAATGAGCAACCTTCTTTGTGGTCATGTATATTCCATACACAAGCTTCTGATAATGAGGATATCTTTGCTTGGATGGAGTCAAGACTTCAGACAAATAATACACTAGGCGCTGAACTTTGAAAGCTTTTCCTTCTTCTTCCCGCTCGACCGTAAGCACAGTACTGACGACTTGTCCTGTGGCTGCGATATAAAGCAACAGAGGCTCTTTGCTGATTGGAGCAGCAAGCACCGGCTGGGTGGAGAGCAGAGCTTTTAGCTCGGCAAACGCTGCATCAGCTTGTGGAGTCCACTCGAACTTGTCTGCCTTCTTCATCAGTCGGTAAAGAGGCAATGCCTTTTCACCGAGTCGTGAGATGAATCGACTTAATGCGGCCAAGCATCCAGTAAGCTTCTGGACATCGTGCACTCGCACAGGGCATTTCATTGGGAGAATAGTGCCGATCTTCTCTGGATTAGCGTCGATCCCTCGCTCGGAAACGAGAAAACCGAGTAACTTGCCACCAGGAACTCCGAATGTGCACTTTGATGGATTGAGCTTGATATCATACCTTCTGAGGTTGGCAAATGTTTCGGCGAGGTCAGCGAGCAGGTCGGAACCTTTTCGTGACTTGACGACGATATCATCCATATACGCTTCCACATTTCGACTGATTTGAGTGAGTAGACACTTCTGAATCATTCGCATAAATGTGGCTCCGGCATTCTTGAGGCCGAATGGCATGGTGATATAGCAGAAGCACCCGAATGGAGTGATGAAAGCTGTTTTTACCTCGTCGGGTCCGTACAGACGGATCTGGTGGTACCCGGAGTAGGCGTCTAGAAAAGACAATCTCTCGCATCCCGCGGTCGAGTCAACAATTTGATCTATGCGAGGGAGGGGAAAATGATCTTTCGGGCAGGCCCGGTTGATGTGCTTGAAATCAATGCACATTCGGAGTGATTTGTCCTTCTTAGGAACCATGACGACATTAGCGAGCCACTCGGAGTGGTATATCTCTCGGATAAATCCTGCCGCCAACAGTCGAGCCACTTCCTCACCAATGGCTTTTCTCTTCTGGACGGCAGACCGCCGAAGATGCTCTTTGACTGGTTTTGCAGATGAGTCGACTCTTAGGCGATGCTCAGCCAGTCCCCTGGGAACACCTGGCATGTCAGCGGGCTTCCATGCAAAAATGTCCCAGTTCTCACGGAGGAACTGGATGAGCGCTTCTTCCTATTTCGGGTCGAGTGTTGTGGAGATGTGGGTCGGAGCTGCATCGGGGTCGGTCGGGTGAATGTGAACAGGCTTCGTCTCACCGGACGACTGAAATGCAGATTCTGTGGCGGGTTTCTTGGATCGCAGCAAGTCACTCGGATCTGCGTTTTGCTTGTATTCTTCGAACTCGACCGCTGTCACCTGGGAATCAGCAATCTTTGAGCCCTTCTGAAAGCACTCTTCTGCCTTTTTCCGATCACCGGTGACAGTGATCACTCCTTTGGGGCCGGGCATCTTCAATTTGAGGTACACGTAACATGGTCGAGCCATGAACCGTGCATAAGCCGGTCTCCCCAAAATGGCATGATATGCACTCTGAAAATCCATGACCTCAAACGTCAACTTCTCTTTGCGAAAATGTTTGGAATCACCAAACACCACGTCCAGAGCTATTTGGCCGAGTGACTCGGCTTTCTTCCCTGGTATAACTCCATGAAAGCTCATGTTACTGGTGCTCAGTCGGGACATCGGAATGCCCATTCCTTTCAGTGTGACTGCATACAACAAATTCAGCCCACTACCACCGTCCATCAGCACTTTTGTCAGTCGAGTGCCTTCGACAACTGGATCGACCACCAAAGCTTGCCTCCCAGGGGTGGCAATATGAGTCGGGTGATCATATTGGTCGAATGTGATGGGTGTTTGGGACCATCTCAGATAATTTGCTTTTGCTGGGGTAACCATGTTCACCTCACGGTTAATGACTTTCAATCGAATCTTGCTTTCCACATCTGCAAAGATCATCAGAGTGGAGTTGATATGCGGATATCCTTCCTCACTGTCCTCCTTGCCTTCGGCCTTGTCCGGCTCCTTTTCCTTGTCCTTAGACTGTTTTCCTTGAAACTGCTGGATCAGGAGTCGACATTGGCGAGTGGTATGCTTTGGGTAAATGATATTCCCCTCTTCGTCTTTCTTCGTGTGGATGTGGCACGGCATATCCATCACGTCGTTCCCTTCTTTATCCTTTACCTTCTTAGGGTTCCAGGATCCTTTTGGTTTCCCCTTAAACTTTCCCTGAGTCACGGCCAGAGCCTCTCCAGGAGCTGCCGGTTCAGCCTTCCGCTTCTGTTTCCGACTGGTGTTTCCCTTCTCCGACTGACTCGGCTTGTGCTTGCCGCTTCGGAGTCGGTCTTCTTCTTCGCCGTTGGCGTACTTGATAGCAATTTCCATCATCCGACTCAAGGTCATGTCACCGGTTCGACCAAATTTCAAACTCAATTCTCTGTTCTTGACACCATCCTTGAAGGCGCAGACTGCCTGATGATCAGACACATTCTCCACAGTATGGTGCAAAGTGATCCACCTCTGAATATACTCCCTGAGAGTCTCATTGGTCTTCTGCACGCAGACTTGCAGCTCCGTCAATCCAGCCGGTCGCTTGCCAGTTCCTTCAAACGTTCTGACGAACACTTGGGACAGATCTTCCCAAGTGTAAATGCTGCTAGGAGGTAACTGAGTCAACCATGCTCTGGCAGAACCTTCCAACATGAGGGGCAGATGTTTCACGCCAAACCATCACATCTGGCAGAGCAGATCTCACAGGATAGAGATCACGCATATCTGAAAATCCAGCTTGCACCGCCGGTGCGAACCGAGTCAAAGTGGCCCAGTGGTCAGCACGGGTATTGAAGAGCTCTAACCTTAAGGCCCGATTTTCACGGTCCTTATCCTCGAGCATCTCAGCAGTGGTGCGAGTTCGTGAATCCTCCTGAGTGGAATCAGCATATATAGCCTGGAAATATCCTTGTGCTCCCGGAAGTGATCCTGGCATATACCGGAAGTCAGAGTCCCGAAATAACCCAGATCTGACTCGCATAATGGTCATCATGGAGTAGGCGGCATCCTGCACAGCCATCTCGAGAGTAACCCCGAGTCCATAGGAGCAGTGAAGAGGCTCAGTGGATCCAGGATAAGATGGAAATATCCTGACAGTGCAGAGATACTGGCTTTGATTAAAGTCTCGGAATTGCTCTTCGACCGTGTACTCAGGATACCAGCGGTATCCAGCCTCAGTCATTACCCTGACCAACTTAGCAGTATGGCCGGGTACATCTAGGCATCGAGTCAGGCGAACCACTTGATTGAGGTCGCGAGTGGCCATCTGAAAGCACAGTTATAATGCAAAGGCATTAGAATTTCTAGCAAAATTTCGGCAACATAACAGCTGTAAATGCTCAAAAAGGATATTGAGACATTTGACAAAGGATTTTGTACACACCCAACATCATCATATCAAGTTCTGAATCCATTCTAACAACATAATGTGGTAGTAGAACTGAACTAGGCTTGTATCCATCAAACTTATAAGGTACTACTGATTAGTAACACGTGATCCTGATAGAGAGAACAGATCCTAATTCCTTAACCCCCGGTGGAAGAATGGACTGACTCAGATCAGAATGTCATAAGATATAAGGAGTAAAAAGAGCCTTACGTTCCAACCCACAAACAATTCCCCTACATATAACTAAAGAATTTCTAGACTCAACATCGACCAGTTTGGCTTGGAGAACCTACAGGCAGTCCGGCTCTGATGCCAACGCTGTCAGGACCCCGACTCGATGTCACATCGATCTAGCTGGTAACACCTCATATCACTTTGCGGCCTCACGCACGGTATTCCCACGGGTGTCGTCTTACCTTTTTCCCGGGACCGTTTGCGCCTTTTGGCTCACGTATATGATAGTGTCGCTAGCATCCATATGATAAAGAGCCCGGGCTGACATGACTAGTTGTAAACCCAAAGTGGCACAGACTTACAGGGACAGGCATCCATGACCCAGCTTCGAACGTGTCGGTCATCAGCAAGTGGGTCCGGGCTGTAGCACTGGGCTAGCAGGACTCCGGTAAACCGGGCTGTAGCGGGCTAACAGGACTCCGGTACTCAATGCGTGACATTTCCCCTAAGGGACAGACATAGGAACGAAGAAGGACACATGCCGGCCAGCCTAAGTGTTCCAGAGCAGTAGCAAGCTACCATGGCTCAGCGGTAACACTAGGAGACATTTCCCGGTAAGAGAGGCTACTAAAGATAAACAACTAGATGGTCAGATCCCACACATACCAAGCATTTCAATCATACACACAATATGCTCGATATGTGCAAATACAACGAAGCATCACAACATGACTCTACGACACAAGTACTTTATTTAGGGCTCAGAGAGCCTTACATAGCATACACACAAAGGTACGGGTCTCACGACCCAACATACAAGTCATACAATCATACAAGCCAACAGCGGAAGTAACTTGTCTGAGTACAGACAACTAGTAAAATAAAAGAGGCTTGGAAAGCCTGGCTATACTATGTGGTCCTTCACAAGCTCAGGGTCACCACCTGGGTCTTTTAGCCTACTCGTTGATGTCAACGTCTACATAGAACCCATCAGAAGGGGTTGCAGTGTCTTCTGTAAAAATGTAGATTATAGCAACATGAGTACAAAGGTACTCAGCAAGACTTACATCAGATCCTACATACATGCATAGTATCAAGAAGGGTTGGTGGAGTTATTGCAGCAAGCTAGCTTTGACTCTTGGCTAGGCTATCCTACGATACTCCAACTTGAAATTGTTTTGCGCACACGAGTCCACTATTCACCACTTCAATACACTACCGAGGATCCACCTCCGTCTTCCTACGGAAGAGCCATCCTCGGCACTCACACTTATCTCGAGGCTTTTATCAGTTTCCATTTACTTATCTATGAACTGTATAGGCAACCAAGTAGTCCTTTACCGCGGACGCGGCTATTCGAATAGATCATGTTAACCCTGCAGGGGTGTACTTCTTCATACACGCTCTCACCACTTACCGTCGTTTACACGACATGTACTCGGCAACCTTCAAGCGGAAGCCCAACGTGGGTGTCGGCCACGACCTACCTAATCACCTAAGGCTCCAGTCCAGGTTTATCGCCTATTCAGGTTCCATCCGCAGGGAGTCCGGCCGAGGTTTCCCATACGGCCCCGAACGATGTGAACAGGGTTCCCGAGATACCTAACGGGTATTCGGTACACCGTGCCACGTACCTACCGCATCACAGCCCACCCCTACGGTCAGCGTTGTCCACGGCCTCCAGTAGGCTACAAACACCAGAAACTACTTGCAACTCCTGGACGGAGAACTAGGGTGAATAAGAAGTCGAGAGGGTCCATTGGTTTCGGGCCCAATGCATGGTAGTAGCTGATTCTTAAATCACACATACAGATCTCAGTGCTTAAGGTCGGCTTCAATGAAACAACCCACCATGTACTCCTACATGGCCTCTCATCGATACCTTTACCAAATCGTGTTCACCACACCACTCTCATTACCGACATTAACATTTCACTCTAGCCCATCACCCAGATGAACCAGACCTGACACGACTCTAAGCATAGCAGGCATAGCAAGGTAGGAACAACACATACATATGGCTCAATCAACTCCTACACATGCTAGTGGGTTTCATCTAGTTACTGTGGCAATGACAGGTCATGCAGAGGAAATGGGTTCAACTACCGTAGCACACAGCAGTTTGAATCGCGTTGTCTTAATGCAGTAAAAGAGAGCAGGAGCGAGAACATGGGATTGTATCGATATGATCAAATGGTTGGTTGCTTGCCTAATGGTTCGATGCACGGATACGGTTCTTCGTTAGGGTGATCACGGTACTCCTCGGGGACAGATCCTGTCGCAAAGGACATCGATACACAAGCATCACCAAACAATGTGCAACAATATGATGCGTGCATGAAACATGGCAATATGAGTGTGTTGGGCTAATGCAACTAAAACCAGAAGGGTTTGAATAAATTTGAATCAAAGATTCAAATTTCAAACTCAAACATGGCCTTTTTAAGTGCTTTTCCTTATTCTGTTTATAACATCAATTTAACTTGTTTGATCATGCATGAAAATAGTACAGATGGATAGATTGGATTTTTCTGATCATTTTTCATATATAATTTGTCCAATTTGGAGTTACAGAATAAAAGTTATGAATTTTTGAAGTTTAAATAATATTCTGGAATTTCCTGATTTAATTTAAATCCAGAAAATCAATTACCGCGTCAGCCTGACGTCAGTGTGACGTCAGCAGGTCAACGGAACAGGTCTGGGTCAAACCTGACAGTGGGTCCCGCATGTCAGGGTGATTATTTTAATTAAAATTTAATTAAAACTAATCCTGTTTAATTAGCAGGGCTGGGCCCCACCTGTCATTGACTCAGGGGAGTCAACCAGGGCCCACCCGTGGTCAAAGTCAAAGCCGGCTGCCGGCGTTTAGTCGCCGGCGAGCCCGACGCGGCGGCGGAAGTGATTTTGGTCATTTCGGCCACCAAAGGGGCCGCGGAGACCACCGGAGTGGAGCTGAGGTCGACCCGCAGCTCTTGGCGGAGTCCGTTGGGGTCGGGGTGGCCGGAGTCGACGCCGGCGACGACTTTGGCGGCCACCGAGGTTCGGTCGGAGGTGAACTTGGTGCTAGAGGGTTCGGTGAGGCTCGTGGAGTGGCTAGCTAGGTGCTGTGGGATGCGGTGAGCAAGATGGACACCATCTTGTGGCCGGAGGATGACCGGGAGCACGTCGGCGACGAGGTCCACGGCGGTGGGTGCGGTTGAGCTCCGGGAGGTTGCTACACGGCTCGGGAGCAAGAACGGAAGGGAGGGGAAGATAGCTAAGCTCACAGTGAGTGCGACGGAGTCCCTGGTGCGGCCGGAGATGGACCGGAGCGACGATGGCGTTGAAGGGGATCTCCGGCGACGGTGAGCTCGGGCGAGGTCGGTGCGGTGGTCTCGGGCGTTGCGAGCGCTCGGGGCTCGGCTGCTCGATGAAGTGGACAGCGGCGGAGCTCCTGGACACGGTGAGACGGCGTGGGGTGGTCGGAGGGCGTGGCTACGGCGAGGGGGTGGCGGCGATGGCGTCGGCCATGGCTGGGGCGTGCGAGGGGGAGGAGCTGGAGAGGAGAGGGGGTGTCTGGGGGGTTCGGGGGAGAGAGAGAGGCCGATCCACGTCGTCACCTGGCGAGGGGAGCGGCGAGGCGGCGAGCAGGTGCGTGGCGCACGCCGCGGTCGCCGTCGGGCACCTGCCTGCCTGCCTGGCCGGCAAGCAGCTCGCTGGAGCGGTGCTGGGCTGGGCCGGCAGGTGGGCTGGCTAGTGGGCCTGCGGTGGCGCCAGGTAGGGTTTTCCCTTTTTTTTTCTATTTCTGTTTTTATTTAATATATCTGCAACTTTGTTGAATTAAATAAAATACCTAGACAACTCCAAAAATCACCAAACTACTCCTGGTCCATAGTTGGATTATTTCCAACATGAAACATTTTAGTTTGGAGATATTTGAGCATTTAAATATTTTATATAATTTTAAATGCCCAAATTCAAATAGTTATGATTTAATTCAAAAACCCTAGGATGGCCTAGGAAAATGTGCACCACTTTTGCAGAGGTTCTGAACCAAGACAAAAATGATGGGCATTTTAGAAGGGCATTTCAGGTTCATTGAAAATTATTTTAGTAAACCCTAGTTGGTTTCAGAGGGGACTGGGGGTTCTGTCATCCCCATTTCAAGTTTCTGCTGAAAGAGTAAACATGATGCAACACTCTAATGCATGACTAGCTAGGGTGTGACAACTCACCCTCACTCAAAAGAATCTCGTCCCGAGATTTGGGTTCCTCCGAGAAGAAGGCGGGATACTCAAGTCGAAGACGATCCTCCCTTTCCCAAGTTGCTTCATCTTCAGAATGATGCGACCATTGAACTTTGAGGAACTTGATGTTATGACGTCGCGTGGTACGCTCGGCCTGATCGAGGATACGGATGGGGTACTCTCGATATGTAAGATCATCTTGGAGATCAAGCGTTTCGTGGTCCACTTCACGGATAGGATCCGAGAAGCAACGCCTGAGTTGAGAAACGTGGAAGACATCGTGAACTCTGGAGAGGTGCGGAGGTAGTTCCAATTGGTAGGCAACTTCTCCTCGTTTGGCAAGAATGCGAAAAGGTCCAATGTAACGAGGAGCCAATTTGCCTTTGATACCGAAACGATGGGTTCCCTTCAGAGGGGTGACCCGAAGATAAGCCTTCTCGTCAACCTTGAAAGTCATAGCCTTATGCTTTCGGTCATATTGACTCTTTTGACGGGATTGGGCTGTTTTCAACTTTTCACGAACGATACGAACTTGTTCTTCTGCTTCCTGAATCATATCCGGGCCAAAGAATTGTCTTTCCCCGGTCTCTGACCAGTTAAGGGGTGTTCGACATCGTCGTCCATAGAGAACTTCAAAAGGGGCTTTACCCAAGCTAGATTGATAGCTGTTGTTGTAAGCGAATTCGGCAAATGGAAGGCACTTCTCCCAGTCCATTCCGAACGAGATAACAGAGGCTCGAAGCATGTCTTCTAGAATTTGGTTGACGCGTTCCACTTGACCACTTGACTGAGGGTGGAAAGCGGTGCTAAAGAAGAGACGAGTTCCCATAGCGTTTTGGAAACTTTCCCAAAATCGAGAGGTGAAAAGACTTCCTCGATCCGAATTGATTTCCAAAGGAACACCATGGAGGGACACTATTCGGGAGATGTATAAGTCTGCCAGCTGACTAGCGGTTATACTCTCACGAACAGGTAAGAAATGAGCTACTTTGGAAAGACGATCGACCACGACGAAAATAGCATTATTCCTTCTTTTGGTCCGGGGAAAACCGGTAATGAAATCCATACCAATCTTATCCCATTTCCATTCAGGAATAGCTAAGGGTTGAAGGGTGCCAGCAGGCCATTGATGCTCTGCTTTTACACGACGACAGACGTCGCAATTGGCAATATACTGAGCAATTTCTCTCTTCATCCTAGTCCACCAGAACCTCTGGCGTAGGTCCTGATACATCTTAGTACTACCGGGATGAATGGTGAGAGGAGATTCATGAGCTTCCTTAAGGATCAATCGCCTCAGGTTGCGCACCTTGGGAACCACTAGTCGATCCCCGAAGTATACGACTCCTTGATCATTAACGGAGAAACAATTCGCAATTCCTTTCTGAATGTTTCTCTTGATGCGGGAGATTCCCGGATCTACCTTCTGTGCTTTGATAATTTGATCCGTAAGGGTAGGTTTTGCCACCAAGGTGGAGAGAAAACCTTGAGGTACAATGTGAAGGTTAAGCTTCCGAAATTCCTCATGGAGAAGCGGTTGACTTTGTTGTAACATCAGGTTGTTACAATAAGATTTACGACTTAGCGCATCAGCCATGACGTTGGCTTTCCCTGGGGTGTAGGTTATTCCTAAGTCGAAGTCTGTGATCAATTCAACCCAACGTCTTTGCCTAAGATTCAGATCCGGTTGGGTGAAGATGTACTTCAGACTTTGGTGATCAGTGAATATTTCGCAATGATTACCGAGAAGGTAATGTCGCCAGGTCTTAAGTGCATAGACTACGGCTGCAAGTTCTAGATCATGAGTAGGGTAATTCTCCTCATGTGGGTACAATTGCCATGAAGCGTAAGCAATTACGTGTCGATCTTGCATGAGAATGCAACCTAGCCCTTGTCGTGAGGCGTCGCAGTAGATAACAAAGTCTTTGGAGAAGTCTGGTGGTACCAGCACAGGAGCAGAGGTCAGGCGTCTTTTCAGTTCCTGAAAGCTGTGCTCACATTGTGGAGTCCATTCGAACTTTTTATCTTTCTTGAGGAGTTCGGTTAGAGGTTTAGCAACTTTGGAGAAGTTCTCGACAAAGCGACGGCAATAGCTCGCTAAGCCTAGAAAACTCCGAACTTGCTTGACCGATTCGGGTGGAGTCCAATCAAGGACGGCTTGAACTCGCTCAGGGTTAACCGCAATACCTTTACCAGATATTACATGACCCAGATAGGTCACTTCTGGCAACCAGAATTCACATTTAGAAAATTTGGCATAAAGGCGATGCTCTCAAAGTTTCTGCAACACTAGTCTTAGATGTTCGGCATGTTCTTCCTCGTTCTTGGAGTAGATGAGTATATCATCGAGATAAACTACGACGAATTTATCCAAATACTCCATGAAGATTGAGTTCATTAACCGAGAAAAGGTGGCTGGAGCGTTGGTTAAACCGAAGGACATGACGGTGTACTCGTATTGGCCGTAACGAGTAACAAAGGCCGTTTTAGGAATGTCCCCGTTTCTGATTTTGATTTGATGGTAGCCCAACCTCAAATCCATCTTGGAGAAGACTGAGGATCCAGCGAGCTGATCATACAGATCGTTGATCCTGGGAAGCGGGTATTTGTTCTTGATTGTGACCAAATTGACAGGTCGGTAATCTACAACCATCCGGTCCGTACCATCCTTCTTCTTGACGAATAGGACGGGGCAAGCCCACGGAGATGAACTAGGGCGGATGAAACCCCTTTTCAAGGATTCATCGAGTTGCTTCTTAAGCTCGGCTAGTTCTAGGGGTGCCATCTTATAAGGTCTTCTAGCAATCGGAACGGTTCCTGGAATGAGGTCTATTATGAACTCAACATCCCTGTCAGGTGGAACCCCTGGCAATTCCTCTGGAAAGACATCCGGAAAATCACGGACTACCGGAACGTCCTCAAGGTCTGGCAAAGGACTGGCGTTAAGAGAATATAACTGCCGCTTGGCTATTCGGGTCAAGACGTTGACTATCTTTCCCGAAGGATGGGTGAGTTGAACAGTCCTAGAGAAGCAATCAATTTTGGCATGATGAGCTGACATCCAGTCCATACCCAAAATGATATTAATGTCTGAAGATTTAAGGGCTATCAAAGATGCAAGGAAGACAAGTCTATCGACTTGGATTTCATTCCCATAACTTACCCTAGAGGTCTGCCATCTAGACCCAGGGGTAGAGATTTCCATAGTGGACGGCAGATCACAGAATGCAACGTTATGCAAACGAGCATAATTTTCAGATATAAAGGAATGAGAGGCTCCTGTATCGAAAAGAACAGATGCCGGGTGGCAATTAACAAGAAGCGTACCGAGAACGACGTTGGAATCTTCTTGAGCTTCTTCGGCAGAGACACAGTTGACATGGCCACGTGAAGCGGTGACCGGTTTAGCGTGGAACACTTTTCCTGTCGGCTTGCCACGGCCAACAGCTTTAGCAGATTGATTGGGGTTGGTCTGGGGGCACTCACGCATATAGTGACCAGATTCCCCACACTTGAAACAGGTCACGGAACTGGTACGTGGAGGAGCATTATTGATTGGACCCCCATAGGGCTTGGCCGGTGCAGACTGTTGAGCGGGGCGAGGCGCCTGGAAAGATGGCCTCGGTGTGAACCTGGGTGGCAAGGCGGTGTTGGGTACCCACACGCGGCGCTTCCGAGGACCAGCACCGGATGAGGAACCCATGTCACGTCCATGCTTGCGTGTTGCGTCATAGTTAGTCTGACCAGTTTCAGCACTGATGGCTTTGTTGACAAGTTTCGAAAAAGATGTGCACTCATGCAGGCGGAGGTCGCGGCGAAGCTCAGGACTAAGGCCCTTACGGAACCTTGCTTGCTTCTTGGCGTCAGTAGACACTTCCTCAGCTGCATATCGGGCGAGCTTACCAAACTCTCTGCTATAGGCATCCACGGAAAGTCGGCCTTGGGTGAAATTGCAAAATTCTTCACGCTTACGGTCCATGAGACCCTCCGGAATGTGATGTTCACGGAAAGCCTCGCTGAACTCAGCCCAAGTAGTGACATGGCCCGCTGGGCGCATAGCTCCATAATTCTCCCACCATAGACTGGCGGGGCCTTCAAGATGATATGCGGCAAAGGTGACCTTGTCAGCCTCCGCTACCAGCGCGGAACGCAGCTTGTGAGAAATACTGCGAAGCCAGTCATCAGCGTCGAGAGGCTCGACGGAGTGGTGGAACGTGGGTGGATGCAATTTGATAAAATCGCTGAGTGACACCACGTTAGCCCTCTGATGGTGTGTTGTATTCTGTTCAATACGCTCCAACAAACGGTTTGTCTCCCGCTTGTTTCTCTCAGCTTCCATCATCACCTCGGCTAGTGAAGGAGGATGAGGCAGATTTTCATTCCTGGCTTCACTGCCTTCGGCCTGCTCTTGAGAAGCAGGGTTGGCGCGCGTGTTGACCATCCTAGGTAAACAAGCCAATGATTTAGTCAGAATGATAGAATTCCGACATAGGATACATAATGCAAGGAATAACTCGGAATGCAAGATGATCATCCGTATGACATGGTAGATACAGAAACTGCTTCTTTTATTCCATCATCATACACACCATACAAGGTTTAGTACAAGACCAAACAAAGTACTATTACGGTGAAAAGGGATTACATCTCATCGGAGGCATTCCAAACTCCTATACATTATTTTTCTACAACTCCGGAAAGAGTACAAACTAGGTCATATCCCACGAGTCACGCGGGACGATAGACGACACAGCTAGTGCGAACTAGGGATACTATCACTAACTCAGACCGATCCGTAGTAGTCCTCGTAGAAGTCACCTCCATAGCCCGGAAGTTCAACATGATCATCCGGAAACAGACGGTCTCGCGGAGCTTGTGGACCATAGGGGCTAGGATGAGGTCTTGGACCAGCAAACGGTGGCCTGCGGGGACCGCGAGGTGGGGTGATGCCTCCTACATCACGCCAAACCATCACATCTGGCAGAGCAGATCTCACAGGATAGAGATCACGCATATCTGAAAATCCAGCTTGCACCGCCGGTGCGAACCGAGTCAAAGTGGCCCAGTGGTCAGCACGGGTATTGAAGAGCTCTAACCTTAAGGCCCGATTTTCACGGTCCTTATCCTCGAGCATCTCAGCAGTGGTGCGAGTTCGTGAATCCTCCTGAGTGGAATCAGCATATATAGCCTGGAAATATCCTTGTGCTCCCGGAAGTGATCCTGGCATATACCGGAAGTCAGAGTCCCGAAATAACCCAGATCTGACTCGCATAATGGTCATCATGGAGTAGGCGGCATCCTGCACAGCCATCTCGAGAGTAACCCCGAGTCCATAGGAGCAGTGAAGAGGCTCAGTGGATCCAGGATAAGATGGAAATATCCTGACAGTGCAGAGATACTGGCTTTGATTAAAGTCTCGGAATTGCTCTTCGACCGTGTACTCAGGATACCAGCGGTATCCAGCCTCAGTCATTACCCTGACCAACTTAGCAGTATGGCCGGGTACATCTAGGCATCGAGTCAGGCGAACCACTTGATTGAGGTCGCGAGTGGCCATCTGAAAGCACAGTTATAATGCAAAGGCATTAGAATTTCTAGCAAAATTTCGGCAGCATAACAGCTGTAAATGCTCAAAAAGGATATTGAGACATTTGACAAAGGATTTTGTACACACCCAACATCATCATATCAAGTTCTGAATCCATTCTAACAACATAATGTGGTAGTAGAACTGAACTAGGCTTGTATCCATCAAACTTATAAGGTACTACTGATTAGTAACACGTGATCCTGATAGAGAGAACAGATCCTAATTCCTTAACCCCCGGTGGAAGAATGGACTGACTCAGATCAGAATGTCATAAGATATAAGGAGTAAAAAGAGCCTTACGTTCCAACCCACAAACAATTCCCCTACATATAACTAAAGAATTTCTAGACTCAACATCGACCAGTTTGGCTTGGAGAACCTACAGGCAGTCCGGCTCTGATGCCAACGCTGTCAGGACCCTGACTCGATGTCACATCGATCTAGCTGGTAACACCTCATATCACTTTGCGGCCTCACGCACGGTATCCCCACGGGTGTCGTCTTACCTTTTCCCGGGACCGTTTGCGCCTTTTGGCTCACGTATATGATAGTGTCGCTAGCATCCATATGATAAAGAGCCCGGGCTGACATGACTAGTCGTAAACCCAAAGTGGCACAGACTTACAGGGACAGGCATTCATGACCCAGCTTCGAACGTGTCGGTCATCAGCAAGTGGGTCCGGGCTGTAGCACTGGGCTAGCAGGACTCCGGTAAACCGGGCTGTAGCGGGCTAACAGGACTCCGGTACTCAGAGCGTGACATTTCCCCGAAGGGACAGACACAGGAACGAAGAAGGACACATGCCGGCCAGCCTAAGTGTTCCAGAGCAGTAGCAAGCTACCATGGCTCAGCGGTAACACTAGGAGACATTTCCCGGTAAGAGAGGCTACTAAAGATAAACAACTAGATAGTCAGATCCCACACATACCAAGCATTTCAATCATACACACATTATGCTCGATATGTGCAAATACAACGAAGCATCACAACATGACTCTACGACACAAGTACTTTATTTAAGGCTCAGGGAGCCATACATAATATACACACAAAGTTACGGGTCTCACGACCCAACATACAAGTTATACAATCATACAAGCCAACAGCGGAAGTAACTTGTCTGAGTACAGACAACTAGTAAAATAAAAGAGGCTTGGAAAGCCTGGCTATACTATGTGGTCCTCCACAAGCTCAGGGTCACCGCCTGGGTCTTTAGCCTACTCGTTGATGTCAACGTCTACATAGAACCCATCAGAAGGGGTTGCAGCGTCTTCTGTAAAAATGTAGATTATAGCAACATGAGTACAAAGGTACTCAGCAAGACTTACATCAGATCCTACATACATGCATAGTATCAAGAAGGGTTGGTGGAGTTATTGCAGCAAGCCAGCTTTGACTCTTGGCTAGACTATCCTACGATACTCCATTTGAAATAGTTTTGCGCACACGAGTCCACCATTCACCACTTCAATACACTACCGAGGATCCACCTCCGTCTTCCTACGGAAGAGCCATCCTCGGCACTCACACTTATCTTGAGGCTTTTAATAGTTTCCATTTACTTGTCTATGAACTGTATAGGCAACCAAGTAGTCCTTCACCGCGGACGCGGCTATTCGAATAGATCATGTTAACCCTGCAGGGGTGTACTTCTTCATACACGCTCTCACCACTTATCGTCGTTTACACGACATGTACTCGGCAACCTTCAAGCGGAAGCCCAACGTGGGTGTCGGCCACGACCTACCTAATCACCTAAGCTTCCAGTCCAGGTTTATCGCCTATTCGGGTTCCATCCGCAGGGAGTCCGGCCGAGGTTTCCCATACGGCCCCGAACGATGTGAACAGGGTTCCTGAGATACCTAACGGGTATTCGGTACACCCGGCCACGTACCTACCGCATCACAGCCCACCCCTACGGTCAGCGCTGTCCACGGCCTCCAGTAGGCTACAAACACCAGAAACTACTTGCAACTCCTGGACGGAGAGCTAGGGTGAATAAGAAGTCGAGAGGGTCCATTGGTTTCGGGCCCAATGCATGGTAGTAGCTGATTCTTAAATCACACATACAGATCTCAGTGCTTAAGGTCGGCTTCAATGAAACAACCCACCATGTACTCCTACATGGCCTCTCATCGATACCTTTACCAAATCGTGTTCACCACACCACTCTCATTACCGACATAATCATTTCACTCTAGCCCATCACCCAGATGAACCAGACCTTACACGACTCTAAGCATAGCAGGCATAGCAAGGTAGGAACAACACATACATATGGCTCAATCAACTCCTACACATGCTAGTGGGTTTCATCTAGTTACTGTGGCAATGACAGGTCATGCAGAGGAAATGGGTTCAACTACCGTAGCACACAGCAGTTTGAATCGCGTTGTCTTAATGCAGTAAAAGAGAGCAGGAGCGAGAACATGGGATTGTATCGATATGATCAAATGGTTGGTTGCTTGCCTGATGGTTCGTTGCACGGATACGATTCCTGGTTAGGGTAATCACGGTACTCCTCGGGGACAGATCCTGTCGCAAAGGATAACGATACACAGGCATCACCAAACAATGTGCAACAATATGATGCATGCACGAAACATGGCAATATGAGTGTGTTGGGCTAATGCAACTAAAACCAGATGTGTTTGAGCAAATTTGAATCAAAGATTCAAATTCCAAATTCAAATATGGCCTTTTAAAGTGCCTTTTCTTGTTCTGATTGAAACATCAAGTTAACTTGTTTGATCATGCATGAAAATAGTACAGATGGATAGATTGGATTTTTCTGATCATTTTTCATATATTATTTGTCCAATTTGGAGTTACAGAATAAAAGTTATGAATTTTTGAAGTTTAAATAATATTCTGGAATTTCCTGATTTAAATTAAATTCAGAATATCATTTACTGCGTCAGCCTGACATCACAGTGACATCAGCAGGTCAACAGGGCTGGCTCGGGTCAAACCTGACGTGTGGGGTCCACACGTCAGTGACCAGGGGCTAAGCCCGCGTTGACCCCGGGTTGGTTAGCTTTGACTAACCCCTGGGGCCCACTTGTCTGCGTCAGTAGGTGGTGGATTAGTGGCTAATTAACTAGGCCACGTCAGCTCGCCGGAGTTCTGGCCGGCGGCGACCAACAGTGCGGCGGCGATAGTGGTTTTGGTCGTTTCGGCCACCAAATGGAACGTGGCGACCACCGGAGTGAAGCTGAGGACGACCCGCGGCTCTTGGCGGAGTCCGTTGGGGTCGGGGTGGCCGGAGTTGACGGCGGTGAGCTCGGCTGCGGCCGCCGGGGTTCGGTCGTGCGCGGGATTGGTGCTGGAGCTCGAAGTCGAGCAAAGTGAGGCGCTAGGGATGCTCTACGGGTTCTTGCGAACGTGTTGGACTCGCCGGGGTGACCAAATGGTCACCGGAGCTGCGTCGACGGCGAGCTCGGCGACGGCGGAGGTTCGGCCGAGGTGGGGATGCAGCTACGGTGAGGGAACGAGGGGAAGGAGAGGGGGAAACGGCTCGGGGGCTCACCGCGGTTGCAGTGGGCGTCGAAGCGGGCTCGGGGACGCGCTGGAGACGGCGAATTCGTCGGCGACGGTGGTCGGAGCCCGAAGAGGGGAACGGCGACGTGGCGGCGATGCAGGGCTTCCGGGGACTCGTGGAGCGGTGGGGAGGAAGAGGGAGTTGTGGCGGAGCTTCTGAGCTACTCGGGGGAGCGAGGGGTGGCCGGAGGCAGTGGCTAAGGCGAACGGCGGCGACGGTGTGCTTCAGCCGAGAGCGAGAGAGAGCGAGGGAGAAACGGGGGAGAGTGAGCGAGAGCAGGGGGGATCGGGACGGGCTGCGGGCGTCGTCCACGCGGCCAGGAGGGCGTCGGCAAGCAGGAGGTGGCCGCGCGGCCGCGCGCGCGCGAGCACGCAGCAGCTTCGGGGCGTGGGGAGGAAGACGACGGGGAGCTACAGTGTTGGGCTGGGTCGGCTGCTAGCTGGGCCGAGCTGAACAGGGAGGAGCCCAGGTAAGCTTCTCCCTTTTAGTTTTTTTCTGTTTTCTGTTTTATTTAATATAACTGCAACTTTGTTGAATTAAATAAAATACCTAGGCAACTCCAAAATTCACCAAACTACTCCTGGCTCATAGTTGGATTATTTCCAACATGAAACATTTTAGTTTGGAGATATTTGAGCATTTAAATATTTTATATTATTTTAAATGCCCAAATTCAAATAGTTATGATTTAACTCAAGAACCCTAGGATGGCCTAGAAAAGTGTGCACCATTTTTGGCAGAGGTTCTGAACCAAGGCAAAAATGATGGGCATTTTAGAAGGGCATTTCAGGTTCATTGAAAATTTGTTTTAGTAACCCTAGTTGGTTTCAGAGGGGACTGGGGGTTCTGTCATCCCCATTTCAAGTTTCTGATGAAAGAGTAAACATGATGCAACACTCTAATGCATGACTAGCTAGGGTGTGACACGACGCCTATCATCTCGGTCGTGTCGGTCTCCATATTGGTCTCACCGAATCCCGCGCCCTTCACGCCGCGGAGGCGATCTGGGGCTGTGAGCCGACTGAACCGTATTCGCAGCGACGGATCGACTGTGAATTCTGTTGCGCGACTGCGACGCGGCCGAATTCTGATCACCTGCTGCCCGGAGCAGATCCCTGATCTGTATCAAGCCTCTGCCAGCTTCCGACTGAGAGGGCTGGATGGACTCTGCAATACGGGCCGCAGCTGCTAAATTCTGGATCGGGGTTCGATATACCTGAGTCGGCGGGAAGAGTTGACGTCGACTGGTGTCGGGAACTCGTTTCCACGCGTGCTCGTCGAGTGCTCGCTGAAGATTCTCCAGGCGAGTGCATTCGGCCAAATTGGCCAAACGTGCCTCCTCCAAGGCGCGAGCCTCGGGGGTTTCTCCTGCGATGGGAGTACGCAGGGCATCCAGGTTCCTGCGGCGAAGTTCCTCTCTTTGCAGAGAGTCGAGTGGCTCGGGCTGGTACTCTTCGTGGTCTCGTGCGGGGTCACCTCCGTCGCCTGCCCCACCATCACGGGCGAAGCCAGGGGGACTGCGGGGCCCGTCGACCATCAGGATTTCCGCCGCTGGATCACTGCTATCGCACTCGGATGCAGTCTCTACGGAGCCAGTCGACAGATCAAACAGGCCGTAGAGAGATTCGTCAGGCTCGATTGCCGCAACTTGGGTGGTGGCCGTCTGGCGAGCCACCACGTGCCTCACCCACCGCTGAAGCCTCGACCGGCCCGAGCGCTTGCGCTGGCGGGAGACCGGGAGGGTGGCCGATGGGGGAGTCGACCGATACGGGATCGACGGTTGCCGCAGCAGAACGCCACGGACACATGCGCGAAAATGCGTCGCACCGCGGACGGGGAGCGCATCGACGTCGAGTGGAGCCTCCTGGAGCCAGGCGGAGTCGTCAGCGACGAAGGTGAGAGCACCGAGACGGATCTCTCGGCCCTCGACCAAAACTCCAGCAGCCACCATGATGAAAGTACTCGGAAGAATCGCAACTTCTCCACAAAATCGCTAAAACACCTGCCCCATGGTGGGCGCCAACTGTCGTGGTTCTAAGTCTGACAGTAGAGTGGGGGGTAGGTATGGAGAGGCAAGGTCCTAGCTATGGAGAGGTTGTAAGCACAAGAGATGTACGAGTTCAGGCCCTTCTCGGAGGAAGTAAAAGCCCTACGTCTCGGAGCCCGGAGGCGGTCGAGTGGATTATGTGTATATGAGTTACAGGGTGCCGAACCCTTCTACCTATGGAGGGGGGTGGCTTATATAGAGTGCGCCAGGACCCCAGCCAGCCCACGTAGGAGAGGGTTTAAGGTGCGTTAAGTCCGGGGCGTTACTGGTAACGCCCCACATAAAGTGTCTTTACTATCATAAAGTCTACTTAATTACAGACCGTTGCAGTGCAGAGTGCCTCTTGACCTTCTGGTGGTCGAGTGAGTCTTCGTGGTCGAGTCCTTCAAGTCAGTCGAATGAGTCCCTCGTAGGTCGACTGGAAGGTGATCTCTTCTAAGGATGTCCCTGGCCAAGGTACTTAGATCAGGTCTGTGACCCTACCCTAGGTACATGACTCCATCAGCATGAGTCTAACCGCTTGTTAGCACGTATTGAGGAGAACACCGCACCCCAGTGCAAAGAGTCAGTGACCATCTATGATTTCATTGGTCTGAAACCACCTACCTTCCATCATTCCATTGAGCCACTCGATGCAGATGACTAGCTTCGTAGTATCACTTACAAGCTGCGTTCTGCGAACGTAGCTGAGAGTGACAAGGTCACCTATGCTGCATATCACCTAGAAGGTCCTGCTAGTATTTGGTGGCAGAACTATGAGGCTATGCTTCCAGCTGGCCAGATAACCACCTGGAGAGATTTCACTGAGGCTTTTCGCGAGCATCACATTCCTCAGGCTCTCATTGACCGCAAGAGAGAAGAGTTCTGTAGTTTCACCCAGGGTAAGATGGCTGTTGATGCTTATAGTAGGGAATTTGAGAACCTTTCCCGCTATGCTACAAAAGAGGTGTCCACAGATGCCAAGAAGCAGGCTAGGTTCCGGAAGGGTCTCAACCCCAAGTTGCGTCGTGATCTCCACCTACATCACTGTGATACATTCCAGGCTCTTGTGAACAAGGCCATTAATGCAGAGACAGCTCAACTCACTTACGAGGAGTCTCGTAAGCACACTCGTGATTTGGGTTCTTCCTCCGGTTCTACTTCGCAGAAGCGCCGGATTTGGGTTCCGAACTCCGCTCTTCCACCCGGTTATCACAGAGGCCCTCTTATGTGGCGCCTCACCTAGTTCAGTTACATGCTCCACCCAAGCCTGTTGGTAGACCGCTTTTCAAAGCGGGTCCACGTCCTACCTCAGGGACTTGCTTCACATCCGGAGAGCCAGGACACTATGCACGTGACTGCTCTCAAACCAATTATGCTCCACCCCAGCCTGAGAAGTCCGTTGGCCGTGGTAAGCCATCACTCAACCTGATCAGTGTCAAGTCAGCTTCCACTGAACGTGGACATGTGCATCACGTTTCAGCTAAAGACGCTCATGATGATCCAGATGTTGTTCTTGGTACACTCCTTGTCAATTGTCATCCAGCATCGGTTCTGTTCGACACTAGAGCATCTCACTCTTTCATTTTTGAAAGCTATTCTAACTTGCACAACATGTCATTTTGTGATATGCCCTCTCCACTAGTCATTCAAACTCCTGGATCCAAATGGCAAACTTCTAGTGTAAGCCATGGTAATGAAATCCTTGTTGACAGACTTGTATTCCTTGCATCACTTATAGCCCTCAAGTCTACAGATATCAACATCATCTTAGGTATGGACTGGATGAAAGCTCATTATGCCAAGATTGATTGTTACACAAGGTCTGTTCAGCTTACACACCCATCTGGCAAGATAGTCACCATCTCCACTAGAGTTGCAAAGCGCCAACTCTATTCTCTTAATGCCAGCCCTCTTCCAGACCTTGAAGATATCACGGTAGTCCGTGACTTTCCGGATGTCTTTCCAGAGGAACTGCCAGGTATTCCACCTGACAGAGATGTAGAGTTTGTCATAGATCTTATCGCAGGAACCGCCCCAATTTCTAGGAGACCTTACAAGATGGCACCCTTAGAACTAGCTGAGCTTAAGAAACAACTCGATGAATCCTTGCAAAAGGGTTTCATCCATCCCAGTTCTTCTCCCTGGGCTTGCCCCGTCCCCTTCGTCAAGAAGAAGGATGGTACGGACCGAATGGTTGTAGATTATCGTCCCGTTAATTTGGTCACGATAAAGAACAAGTATCCGCTCCCCAGGATCAACAATCTGTATGATCAGCTCACTGGATCCCCAGTCTTTTCCAAGATGGATTTGAGGTTAGGCTATCACCAAATCAAGATCAGAAATGGGGACATTCCTAAGACGGCTTTTGTCACTCTTTATGGCCAGTATGAGTACACCGTCATGTCCTTCGGTCTAACCAATGCTCCAGCTACATTCTACCGCTTGATGAACTCGATCTTCATGGAGTACTTAGATAAGTTCGTCGTGGTTTACCTCGATGATATCCTTATTTACTCAAAGAACGAGGAAGAGCATGCCGAACATCTTAGACTTGTGTTAGAAAAACTCAGAGAGCACCGCCTTTATGCCACGTTCTCCAAGTGTGAATTTTGGTTACCAGAAGTGACCTATCTCGGCCACGTAATCTCCGGTAAGGGCATTTCTGTCAATCCCGAGAGAGTTCAGGCTGTTCTTGATTGGACTCCGCCTGAAACAGTTAAGCAAGTTAGGAGTTTCCTTGGTCTAGCTAGTTATTGTCGCCGCTTTGTTGAGAACTTCTCCAAAGTGGCCAAACCTCTCACGGAACTTCTCAAGAAAGATAAAAAGTTTGAGTGGTCCCCACAGTGTGAGCACAGTTTTCAGGAACTGAAAAGATGCCTGACTTCTGCTCCCATACTTGTGCCACCGGATTTCACTAAGGACTTTGTTATCTATTGTGATGCCTCACGACAGGGACTAGGTTGCATTCTTATGCAAGATCGTCATGTGATTGCCTATGCATCTCGACAGTTGCATCCACATGAGGATAATTATCCTACACATGATCTAGAGCTTGCAGCCGTAGTCTATGCACTTAAGACCTGGCGACATTACCTTCTTGGTAAGCGTTGCGAGATTTACACCGATCACCAGAGTCTCAAGTATATCTTCACCCAACCAGATTTGAACCTTAGGCAAAGACGTTGGTTGGAGTTGATCTCAGATTACGACTTAGGGATTATATAACGCCCTCGATGCGGCTATAGCTCCCACGTGTCGAGGCACGACTTAGAGACATAACCGCATTGAAAGCAATGTCGCAAGTTAGGCAATCATCACAACATCCCATGTAATATAGATAATAAAAGGGGAGATACATAGTTGGCTTACACTCGCCACGTCAATCAAAGTACATAAATAGCATTACAACATTCAAACACTCATGGCCCGACTATGGCGCCAAAATGAAAGATAAACCCAACATGCGACACGGTCCCGATCACCCCAACTGGGCACCACTACTGATCATCAGGGAAAGACATGTAGTATCGTTGAGAGTCCTCGTCGAACTCCCACTTGAGCTCAAGCGCATCATCTGGAACAGAATCATCAGGCCCTGCATCTGGTTTGGAAGTAATCTGTGAGCCACAGGGACTCAGCAATCTCGCACCCTCGCGATCAAGACTATTTAAGCTTATAGGTAAAGGCAAGGTAAAAATATGTGGAGCTGCAGCAAGCGACTAGCATAAATGGTGGCAAACATGTTCGCAAAAGAGAGCGAGAAGAGGAGGCAAAGCACGAACGAGTAACTAAAGGATAACCTGCGCAAGCATTACTCCAACACCGTGTTCACTTCCCAGACTCCGCCGAGAAGAGACTATCACGGTAACTCACACTGTTGATTCATTTTAATTAAGTTAAGGTTCAAGTTATCTACAACCGGACATTAACAAATTCCCATCTGCCCATAACCGCAGGCACGCCTTTCGAAAGTTCAAATCCCTGTAGGGGAGTCCCAACTTAGCCCATGACAAGCTCTCACGGTCAACGAAGGAATAAACCTCCTCCCGAGACATTCCGATCAGACTCGGCATCCTGGTACTACAAGACAACTCCGACAATGGCAAAACAAGTCCAGCAACACCACCCGCTGTGCCGACAAATCCCGATAGGAGCTGCACATATCTCGTTCTCAGGGCACACCGAATAAGCTAAGCGTACGGGAGCCAACATAACCCAAGTTGCCAAGGGACGGCCCCACACGGTGCTCTAGGTTGGACCAACGCTCAGGGGAGCACTGGCCCGGGGGGGTTTAAAATAAGATGACCCTTGAGTCTGCGAAACCCAAGGGAAAAGGCTAGGTGGCAAATGGTAAAACCAAGGTTGGGCATTGCTGGAGGAGTTTTATTCAAGGCGGACTATCAAGGGGTTCCCATTATAACCCAACCGCGTAAGGAACACAAAATCCGGGAACATAACACCGATATGACGGAAACTAGGGAGGCAAGAGTGGAACAAAGCACTAGGCGAGAGGCCGAGCCTTCCACCCTTTACCAAGTATATAGATGCATTAAGATAACAAGGCAATATAATGATATCCCAACAAGTAAATAATGTTCCAACAAGGAACGGTCTCCAATCTTCACCTGCAACTAGCAATGCTATAAGAGGGGCTGAGCAAAGCGGTAACATAGTCAATCAATGGTTTGCTAGGACATGGTGGGTTAGAGGTTTGACATGGCAATTTGGGAGGCATGATAAGCAAATGGTAGGCATCTCGCATATGCATCACATATTGCATCCCGCATAGCATATCATCTTTGCATCATGTTGTTTGAGTTTGCACGTGGTTGATTGTGTCCTTGTTGCTTGTTTGTCTTGTTTGGGTAGAGCCGGGAGACGAGTTCGCTAACGAGGAGCCCATTGAGTTAGCTTTCGAGGATCCAGTCAACTATTATAACTTTGCAGGCAAGATGATCATACCCTCGAAATCACTACTATCTTTGCTATGCTAGATGCTCGCTCTTTTGCTATGCCTATGCTACGATGCCTACCATTTGCTTGTCATGCCTCCTAAATTGCCATGTCAAACCTCTAACCCACCATGTCCTAGCAAACCGTTGATTGGCTATGTTACCGCTTTGCTCAGCCCCTCTTATAGCGTTGCTAGTTGCAGGTGAAGATTGGAGACCGTTCCTTGTTGGAACATTATTTACTTGTTGGGATATCATTATATTGCCTTGTTATCTTAATGCATCTATATACTTGGTAAAGGGTGGAAGGCTCGGCCTCTCGCCTAGTGTTTTGTTCCACTCTTGCCGCCCTAGTTTACGTCATATCGGTGTTATGTTCCCGAATTTTGCATTCCTTACGCGGTTGGGTTATAATGGGAACCCCTTGACAGTCCACCTTGAATAAAACTCCTCCAACAATGCCCAACCTTGGTTTTACCATTTTCCACCTAGCCTTTTCCCTTGGGTTTCGCGGACTCAAGGGTCATCTTATTTTAAACCCCCCCGGGCCAGTGCTCCCCTGAGCGTTGGTCCAACCTAGAGCACCGTGCGGGGCCGTCCCTTGGCAACTTGGGTTACGTTGGCTCCCGTATGCTTAGCTTATCCGGTGTGCCCTGAGAACGAGATATGTGCAGATCCTATCGGGATTTGTCGGCACAGCAGGTGGTGTTGCTGGACTTGTTTTGCCATTGTCGGAGTTGTCTTGTAGTACCGGGATGCCGAGTCTGATCGGAATGTCTCGGGAGGAGGTCTATTCCTTTGTTGACCGTGAGAGCTTGTCATGGGCTAAGTTGGGACTCCCCTGCAGGGATTTGAACTTTCGAAAGCCGTGCCCGCGGTTATGGGCAGATGGGAATTTGTTAATGTCCGGTTGTAGATAACTTGAACCTTAACTTAATTAAAATGAATCAACAGTGTGAGTTACCATGATGGTCTCTTCTCGGCGGAGTCCGAGAAGTGAACACGGTGTTGGAGTAATGCTTGTGCAGGTTATCCTTTAGTTACTCGTTTGCACTTTGCCTCCTCTTCTCGCTCTCTTTTGCGAACAGGTTAGCCACCATTTATGCCAGTCGCTTGCTGCAGCTCCACATATTTTTACCTTGCCTTTACCTATAGCTTAAATAGTCTTGATCGCGAGGGTGCGAGATTGCTGAGTCCCTGTGGCTCACAGATTACTTCCAAACCAGATGGAGGGCCTAATGATTTCGTTCCAGATGACGCTCTTGAGCTCAAGTGGGAGTTCGACGAGGACTCTCAACGATACTGAGTGTCTTTCCCTGATGATCAGTAGTGGCGCCCAGTTGGGGTGATCGAGACCGTGTCGCATGTTGGGTTTATCTTTCATTTTGGCGCCGTAGTCGGGCCATGAGTGTTTGAATGTTGTAATGCTATTTATGTACTTTGATTGACGTGGCGAGTGTAAGCCAAGTATGTATCTCCCCTTTTATTATCTATATTACATGGGATGTTGTGATTATTGCCTAACTTGTGACATTGCTTTCAATGCGGTTATGTCTCTAAGTCGTGCCTCAACACGTGGGAGCTATAGCCGCATCGAGGGCGTTACAGATTACCTACACCCCAGGCAAGGGAAATGTCATGGCTGATGCGCTAAGTCGTAAGTCCTATTGCAACAATCTCATGTTGTAACAGGGCCAACCACTTCTCCATGAGGAGTTATGTAAGCTCAACCTTCACATTTCTCCTCACGAATTCCTTTCTACCTTGGTGGCGAAACCTACTCTTGTGGATCATATGAAAGAGGCCCAGAATCATGATACGGGGATTACCCGGATCAAGAGAAACATTGCCAAGGGCATTGCTGGTAGTTTCTCTATAGATGTTCGAGGTGTTGTTCTCTTCGGGAATCATCTGGTGGTTCCCAAGAAGCAACATCTTCGGCAATTAATCCTTAAGGAGGCGCATGAATCTCCTCTCACGATTCATCTCGGTAGTACTAAAATGTATCAGGACCTATGCTAGAGGTTCTGGTGGACTAGGATGAAAAGAGAAATCACTGAGTTCATTGCTAATGTGACGTTTGTCGTCGCGTTAAGGTAGAACATCAAAGACCTGCTGGCACCCTTCAACCTTTAGCTATTCCTGAGTGGAAATGGGATAAAGTTTGTATGGACTTCATCACCGGTTTTCCCAGGACCAAGAGAGGGAATGATGCTATCTTCGTAGTCATTGATCGTCTTTCCAAAGTGGCTCACTTCCTACCTGTTCGAGAGAGTATCACTGCTAGTCAGCTCGCTGACTTATATATTTCTCGAATAGTGTCACTTCATGGTGTTCCACTAGAGATCAATTCGGACCGTGGTAGTCTTTTCACTTCTCATTTCTGGGAGAGTTTTCAAACTGCCATGGGCACCCATCTTTCCTTCAGTACCGCTTTCCACCCTCAATCAAGTGGTCAGGTGGAAAGGGTCAACCAAATTCTCGAAGACATGCTTAGAGCTTGTGTTATCTCATTCGGTATGGATTGGGAGAAGTGTCTTCCCTTCGCCGAGTTTGCTTATATCAATAGCTACCAATCCAACCTCAAGAAAGCTCCTTTTGAGGTTCTGTATGGACGAAGATGTCGAACACCTTTGAACTGGTCAGAAACTGGTGAAAGACAATTCTTTGGACCGGATATGATACAGGAGGCAGAAGGGCAAGTTCGCATCATTCGTGAGAATTTGAAAACAGCCCAATCTTGTCAAAAGAGCCAGTATGACCGTAGTCATAAGGAAGTGGCTTATGAAGTTGGCAACAAAGCTTACCTTTGGGTTACCCCTTTGAAGGGTACCCATCGATTCGGTTTCAAGGGCAAGTTGGCTCCTTGTTACATTGGTCCTTTTCACATTCTCGCTAAACGAGGAGAGGTTGCCTACCAGTTGGAACTACCCCCACATCTTTCCCGAGTACATGATGTCTTCCACGTCTCTCAACTGAGGCGTTGCTTCTCGGATCCCATCCGCGGAGTGGACCACGAAATGCTTGATCTCCAAGATAACCTCACTTATCGAGAGTACCCTGTCCGCATTCTGGATCAAGCAGAGCGTGTCACTCGACGTCATAACATCAAGTTTCTCAAGGTTCAGTGGTCTCATCATTCCGAGAGAGAAGCTACTTGGGAGCGAGAAGATCGTCTTCGACTTGAGTACCCCACTTTCTTTCCGCCAACTCCTGAATCTTGGGACGAGATTCTTCCGAGTGGGGGCGAGTTGTCACATCCCTAGTTCTGGTATGACCTAGGCTAGCCTTCATGTTTGCATCATGTTTAAATTTCATCGAAACTTGAAATGGGGATTTGCGAAACCCTCAGAAATCATTTCTGAAATGACCCAGATAAAATTTGCTCCAAAAAGGTCCAGGAAAATGTTCATGTTGCTCTCTGAAAATATTGGACAGAGATAAAAATCAAACCAATATTTTCATGAGCTCATAAATATTTATTTGGCCATTTGGAATTAATGCAATAATTATTTGCATCGGATATATATATGATATATTTATTTATATATGTCCAATAATTCTGATTTTTATGTGAGGGGCTTTGGAATATTTCAACTAGCTCCTACAATAAATTTCAGAAGAAAATAAGTTGATTTAGTATTTTACTAAATCAGGAAACAAATTACAGAAATAGAAAAGAATAACCATAAGGGAAAAACCTCACCTGGCTTACCTGGCCCGGGAGAGAAGCCGGCCCAGCTAGCTGGCCAGCCCGGCCCATCCCCACCTCCCCTGTCGTCTTCCTCCTCTTGCCAGGAGGACGAAGGGCGCGTGGTCGCCGCGCGCGAGCCACCTCCTCCCTGCCTGCTTCATCCCAGACGCGTCAAGCCGATGCCACGCGCCCCCTGGATCCTTTCCCCTATCTCTCGCTCACTCTCCTCCTCCCCAGCTCTCACCCACGCGACCACCGCACACAACCGGAGCCGCCTCTCGCTGTAGCCATGGCCACCAGCCACTCCACTCCCTGCCGATGAGTCCCCGAGCTCCGCATCATCGTCTTCTTCCTCCACGTCGAGCCAAGCAACCTGAGAAGAACCACAACGCCGTCCCCAACGTTTTCTTCGACCTCGGTACGCGGAGGTCCTCGCCGGCGATTCACCTCGTCCAGGCCTCCCCTGAGCTCGCGCTTGACGCCATCGAGACCGCTGTGAGCTCTCCTCCATCCCCCCTCCTTCCCCGTGCTCGATTCCGTGCCGTAGCCCTGCTAACCATCGCAACCATGAGCGCCTCGCCGCCAGCCATGTCGCCGCCGTGGCCAGGGCCACCATAGCTAGCGCCCGAGCACACCACCATGCTCAGTGCAACGCCAGGAGGCCGTCGAGGCACTCCGTAGCCCCTACCGTGCCCCGTGGCTCATTCCCACCCGGAGCCGTGCTTCGGCCGCCGCCTCGAGCTCGATTCCGGCTAGCTCCGGCCGTCCCTGCCTCTCCCTCTTGCCCCAGAAGACGCGGACGAGCTCTGGATCCTCGCTCGTGGCCTCCGCCGCCCAAATGGTCACCGGAGGACCAAATCCGAGGCCCTCCTCCGCGTTCTGCCTCGCCGGCGGCTAAACGCCGACGGGTTGACCGTGTTTCACCCCCTAGTTGACCAGTTTTAACTCGTATGGGTCATTGACACGTGGGGCCCGGCCTGCTAATTTCTAATTTAGGATTAGTTTAACAACTAATTAAACCCTGTTAACTAATTGGGTCACTGACGCGTGGGCCCAACCCCATTAACTAAACCAGTTTAGGTTTAATTTAATTTAGGATTAGCCACAGACACTGACGTGTGGACCCCACACGCCAGGTTTGACCTGGTCAGCTGCCTTTGACTTGCTGACGCAATGCTGCTGTCATGCTGACGCAGTAATGGTTTTCTGGTTTTAAATTAAATCAGGAAATTCCAGAAATTGTTATAAACTTCAAAAATTCATAGAAATTCAACCGCAGCTCAGATTGAAATAATTTATATATGAAAATGTTTAGAAAATTTCAATCTATCCATCTGTACCATTTTCATGCATCAAAAACCAATCTATACATGCTGTATATATGAAAACACACTTATGGCATATTTAAGAGCATAATTTGGAGTTGTATTTGAACCCTTGGTTCAAATGGACTTCAACCAAATAAATGCTAGATGCATTAACTCAAACAACATCACATACTCATGCCATGTTCATGCATCATAATGTTGCATATGCTTGTGTTTGATTTTCGACACCGTTCCTTCTCGATAGGTCCTGCTCCGGAGACCAATCCAGAGTACCTGTCAGTGGAGCAGTGCCCCCCTGTTGATCTACCAGGCAAGCAAACCCCCTTTGTTCATTCCGATACAACCCTACTCTCTCGCTCCTGCTCTCATTTAATGCATTAGGACAACAACGATTCAACTGCTACTTTTTGCTGCGGTAGTTGAACCCATTCCTCTTCATGACCTGTCATTGCCACAGTAAATACTTAAAACCCACTAGCATGTGTAGGAGTTGATTGAGCCATGTGGTGTTCCTACCATGCATTTCCTGCTATTGCTTAGAGTATGTCAGGTCTGATTCATTGGGAATGAATTGGAGTACAGTGCTATGTTCTGATGTTCAGAGTTGAGTGTGTGAACACGATTTGGTAAAGGCAGCGGTGAGAGGCCATGTAGGAGTACATGGTGGGTTATCTCACTGGAACCGTCCCTAAGAACTGAGTTCCGTGTATGTTGTCCAATGACTCGATACTACCACACATTGGGTTCCGGTAACTCGACCCCTCTCGACTTATTAACCAACTTGATCTTTGTCCAGGAGTCGCAACTAGTTTCTGGTGTTTGTAGGTAGTGTTAGTAGTCTAGCAAGTGGCACCCGGCTAGGTGGGCTTGGGACAGACTAGGCATAGTGGCACGGTGTACCAAGTGGCACCCGGATGGTGGGCTTGGGAACCCTGCTCACATCGTTTGGGGCCGTGAGCGACACCCCGACCGGATCTCCTTGCGGATGGAACCCGAATAGGTGATAAACCTGGATGAGAGACTTGTGTGGTTAGTCAGGTCGTGGCCGACACCCTCGCCAGGCTTCCACTTGAAGGTTGCCGAGGTACATGACGTGTACATGGTGATAAGTGGTGAGAGCGTGTGTGAAGAAGTACACCCCTACAGGGTTATCATGATCTATTCGAATAGCCGTGTACGCGGTTATGGACTTCTTGGATTCTTACATGGTACATAGACAACTTGAATTGGATACTCTAAAATGCTCAAGACAAGTGTGAGTGCTATGGATGGCTTTCTCGTAAGAAGACGAGGATGAATCCATAGTAGTGTATTGATGTGGTGATTAGTGGACTCGTGTGCGCTGCCTCACCTCAAAGAAGTTTCTCGTTGACGTAGAACAGGATAGCAACTGAGTCAAAGCTGGCTTGCTGCAACTAAACCCCACATTACCTTCTTGATACAAATGCATGCATGATATGATCTGATGTAAGTCTTGCTGAGTACCTTTGTACTCACGTTTGCTTTATTTATGTTTTGCAGGTGAGACATATGTCTCACTAGTAGTACCGCTTGGACTTCGACGAGTAGCTTGTTACCTCAGCTACGATCCTGTACCCTTGGGAGGGACTTGTAGTTAGTCGGGGTTCTCAGCCCTTTTCTTTTGTAGTTGTCTGTACTCAAACATGTAATGCTTCTTTTGCTTGTATGCTCTGAATGACGGGTCATGTGACCCCTGTTTGTATTTAATGCTATGTGGCTCTTTTGGGCCTTTAGCTATATGAGTTGCGTTATGTTGTGATGCCATGTTGTACAGCACATACTTGCATGGTATGTGTACGTGTGACGTGTATTGCTATGTGTGGGATCCGAAAATCTAGTTGTTTATCCTTGGCAGCCTCTCTTATGGGGAAATGTAGTCTAGTGCTTCCTTGAGCCATAGTAGTCCACTACAGCCCGGTTCACCAGAGTCCTGCTAGCCCAGCACTACTGCTCAGGACACTTGACTGGCCGGCATGTGTTTCACTCGTTCCTGTGTCTGTCCCTTCGGGGAAATGTCACGCGGTGACATCCAGAGTCCTGCCTAGCCTGCTATAGCCCAGGTTCCCCGGAGTCCTGTTAGCCCAGTGCTACAGCCCGGATTCACACGCTGCTGACCGACATGCTCGATGTGAATCATGTATGCATGTCCCCATAGGTTAGTGCCGCTTTGGGTTCACGACTAGCCATGTCGGCCCGGGTTCTCTGTCACATGGATGCTAGCGACACAATCATATACGTGAGCCAAAAGGCGCAAACGGTCCCGGGCCAGGGTAAGGCGACACCCGTGGGAATACCGTGCGTGAGGCCGCAAAGTGATATGAGGTGTTACCGGCTAGATCGATGTGACTTGGAATAGGGGTCCTGACAGGACCCTCAAGACCTCCTCACAGAGAAGAACTTGTTACTTGTATTGTCCTTTGTTGATTGTGGATCGTGTATCTCTTTGTGTTTCGCGGACCTAGCATATGTGTAATCAAATCTTGTTGGTTTGAGTGATTTTTCTTATGTTTCCCCTCATGTTTTCCCCTTGTGTTCTTCCTAGGATCCACTCCAATCATGAAAGATCGACCCCTAGGGTTCCACCGTACATCACAAAACATCTGAACTGGGAGTTAGAACAACAAACTAGTTAAACAAACAAGGATTAAAGAGTTTCGATATGATGCTAAAAAGTAGTTATTGACATCATTGTAACCGGTTGCAGCAGCAAAGAAGTTAAATAGACAAGTTTTCCAAAGGGTACCTGTTGTGGCATTGGAGTTTCTCTTGGATCCTAAGAAGTTGAGTAGCCAGTAACGTGATTAGAGAAACCGGTTGCAGCAGCAAAGCAGTTAAACAAAAAAGTTTTGCCAAAGGAACCTATTACGGCATTGGAGTTTCTCTAGGATCCTGAAAAGTTGAGTAGCCTATAACTTGATTAGAGCAACAAGTTAGAACAGCAAACCTGTTCCACAAATATATTTCTGAAAATGTACCTGCTGTGCAATTGGACTTCCAATTGGATCCAGAAAACTTCAAGTTGGTAACATGATTACAACAACAAGTTATAGCAGCAACTAGGTAAACAAGGAACTTTTTGAAAACATACCTATTGTGCCATCGGAGTTTCAGTTGGATCCTGCAAACTTGAATGTTGGCAATCATAAATAAAGTATTCCAAGAGCCATAAGAAACTAACATCAAACTAGTAAAACTAACCAATATTGGCAACGTATTTAATGACACATGAACTAGTAAAACTAACAAGTTCTTGGCAACGTATTAAAGTAATAATTCGGTACCATTTACCAGCAATACAGACATCTGTAAATTTCTCTGATGTAAGCAAAATGATTCCGACACACACACACACACACACACACACACATCTGTTGATTTGTGGGAATTGATGACAAGCAAACTATAGTACAGTTTCATGGCCTGAGGAAACGTCAAGGCCATCTACCAGAAAGTCCTCGTATCATGACAATGTAGCATAAATACTTTTCTAATATGTTGTTTGAAACTATTGGCGCACTAGTTATAGGTGCAATTATACTTCAGGCGCCACATTAGTTTCAGCCATGACAACGTCATTAGCTTCAGTATGGGTGTTGGTGGTTGCCTCAATGTGATCAACCTCCACTCGAGTAGCTGGAGGGTCGGACACGTTCTCCTCGAGAACAACTTCAGGGTTGGTTGTGGGTGTAGCAACACGTTCTTCTTCATGTCTTGGCTCTTCTTGTTCATCGGCTGATGCATCCGGAATATCTTCAGCCGCTTTGGCTTCAGGCTCGGGGATGTTCGCAGGAGGAGAGGCTTCAAGAAAGACTTGGCGTGAAACGGATTGGCGCTCTTCTCCTTCTGAAACACTTGACAGAGTGACATGTGGCCATGGTCCTTTGCGAAGCCTGCGGAACACTGGTGACGCTTGTGAAGATGGAGTTGGTTGGGCCACAAAGTCATTGTCTACAAGCACCGAAGTGGTTACTTGAGGTGGGGGAGTACTTGGTGATTCTTCTCGATGGGGGGAGTCTTGTGGGTGATCAGCCAATGAGTCATCCTGAGCAATTGGCTTCAATGGACGACCAATGCTGATGAGTTCGTTGTTCATGAGAACAGGTGATGATACCACATTGTTTTCGATCTGAGGAAGGACTTCATCATCTTCAACATTGTCTTGATGACCAATGTCTTCAGCTGCGGTGGGGTCAAAAGCTAGAATGTCTTCAACTTCTGCAGCCTCTATGGAAGCAGGCTCATGAACTATCAACTGGTGCTCACGGTGTTCAGATGCAGGACGAGCAACTGAGATTGGCTCGATGGAAAGGGGCTTTGTGGGAGTAGCCCGATCTTTCTTCTTGGTTTTTCTCTTCTTGGTCGGTGGAGCATCATCAGTGGTGGCCTTAGTCTTGCGCTTTCGGGCTTCGGCTTCAGCTGCCCTTGTTTTCTCGAGCTCCGAAGACACTTTGGGGACTTTAGGCTTCGAGCCTGTCATACTGGCCGGGAAGAGAATGCGAGCTTCTTCCTGCCTTGATGCTTCTGGTTGGGCCACAGCAGGCTTCTTCTTCTTCTTCTTGGCAGCCATTATGGGGTCGATGCCTGGTTGCCCGAGAGCCTTGCGCTTTTCAGCTTCATTGTAGCCTTGAACACATTTTGCAGCCAGGTGTTTCATGCCCTCTCAAGAACCTTTAGCTTCTTCACGTTTCTTGTGGAACGCCTCCTTGAGCTCATGCAACATGACCTTGAAGTTTTGGATGTCTTCCTGAAAGTGCAACTATCCCTAGGTGGTTTTGGTAATTCATAACAACATATAGCTCATTGAGCTAATGCTATTCCAAGATGATTATTCCAGGAAAGCTCAATGATTGGCATGGCATGGATGTGAAAGTGGAACCCTCAAAATGCTAAGGACAAAGGATTGGCTCAAGCTCAAAAGCTCAAGACTCTTCATTTTATATTTTAGTGATCCAAGATCACATTGAGTCTTTAGGAAAATCCAATACTATCAAGGAGGGATGAGGTGTTTCTTAATGAGCCTCTTGCTTCATGTGCTTAGTGATATGCTCCAAAACTCTCAACTACTTTCCCACTTCCACATATGACCTAAACCCTAAGCCAAACTCGGTCCTACCGATTCTTTCTATCCGGCGCCACCGAGTTTCATTTGTCATAAGCCACTGCCAAACCCTAGCAATTCGGTTCTACCGATAGGGATCTCGGTCTCACCGAGATGGGATTGCAAACTCTCTGTTTCCCTTTCGTAACTTTTCGGTCTCACCGAAAGAGCGAATCGATCCCAACGAGATTACAATGTAAATTCAGTGTTTCCTTTTTGTAACTTTTCGGTCTCACCGAAAGAGCAAATCGGTACCACCGAGTTTGCCTGACCAACTCTCTGGTTAGCTAATGACCAAAATTGGTCTCACCGAGTTTGTGTAATCGGTCTCACCGAGATTACGTTATGCCCAAACCCTAACCATATCGGTCCTACCGAGTTGCATGTCAGTCCCACCGAAAATCTCTAACGGTCACTAGGTTTACCTTTTCGGTCCGACCGAGTTTTTTGATTCGGTCCCACCGAGATTGGAAAACTGTGGTAACGGTTGGATTTTGTGTGGAGGCTATATATACCCCTCCACCTCCTCTTCATTCGTGGAGAGAGCCATCAGAACACATACACAATTCCAACTCATATGTTCTGAGAGAGAACCACCTACTCATGTGTTGAGACCAAGATATTCTATTCCTACCATATGAATCTTGATCTCTAGCCTTCCCCAAGTTGCTTTCCACTCAAATCTTCTTTCCACCAGATCCAAATCCTATGAGAGAGAGTTGAGTGTTGGGGAGACTATCATTTGAAGCACAAGAGCAAGGAGTTCATTACCTACACACCATTTGTTACTTCTTGGAGAGTGGTGTCTCCTAGATTGGCTAGGTGTCACTTGGGAGCCTCCGACAAGATTGTGGAGTTGAACCAAGGAGTTTGTAAGGGCAAGGAGATCGCCTACTTCGTGAAGATCTACCGCTAGCGAGGCAAGTCCTTCATGGGCGATGGCCATGGTGGGATTGTAACATCCCAAATTTTAAATTTGGAATGTTATACATTAGATCATCATGCATATCATATTTTCTTGCATTTTGTTGATCCTACAAATTTCACGCAACTCAAGGACCCTCGGAGAGAGTTGGAGATTTCGAAATTTTCGTATTTGAGTTCTCTCAAAACTATGAAAAGAGCATCATTGGATTTATTTATTTTATCTTCAAATATTTTTCCAATATCAAAAATAAGAGAGGGAATAATATGACTTTCCCAAAATTTAGGAAAAATGAAGATTTAATAAATAAATCAAATTTTGGATTTTTCTCGGAGTTTATTGCCTTAGGGAAAAATGCGTGTTTTCAAACATTGCATTTTACGCCCCGAGTAAAGTTCATTTTGTTTGACTCATTTTTAGGAGTCGGGGAAAGTTTACTTTATTAATTTTGGAGTTCGTATAGATTTTTTTTCTGCGCGCGAAACCATTTAAAAAAAAAGAGAGAGAGCCGCAGCGCCTTGGGCCAAAGGCCCAAGCCGCCAAGCCAGCTGGCCGGCCAGGAGGCCAAGGCCATCGCTAGCGCGCGCCGCGCCAGGCGCCAGGGAGCCGCCGCCGCTTCTTTTGGAAATCCTAGTAGGACTTTTGTCCTACTTCCGTTTATTCCGTTTTGTTTCTAGATCTTTTCCCTCTTTGTTTCCTAATCCTAGTCTAATTCTTGTCCCCTACTCCAAGCAAAACCCTCCCCTCCCCAATATAAATACCCAAGCACCCCCCCCTCTAACACATCAAACCAACACCTCTCCTCTCCTCTCCTCTCCTCTCCTCCGCAGCAGCAGCAGCAGCGCCGCCGCCCTACACCGCCGCCGCCGCCACCCAGCGCCGCCGCCCCTCACCAGCGCCGCTGCCCTACACCGCCGCCGCCGCTTGCCACCTCCGCCGCCAAGTGCCGCCGCCGCCACCCAACGCCACCGCCACCGGAGCCCCTCGCCTCTTCGAGGTACTAGCCCCGCGCCACGTCACCTTTTCTTTTCCTCGGTTCGGTTTTTTGTAAATTGTTCCGGTTTTCTAGATCGGTTTTTCTTGCCGGTTTTTCTTTCCGGTTTTGTTTAGCAAGCGTTCGCCGGACCATTCGTCCTAATGAACGTGATCACTGGTTTGCCTCGGTTAATGAACGCCCGTTCGTTCAACCGTTCATTGTTTTCTTTCTCATCGGATTTATTCCGCTATTTTCTGATAGCGATTTCATATCCAATTTTCTTCCTAGTCTATCTTCTCGCTCGTTTATCGGAATCAGGTGATTCAAGCACCTGGAGTTTCATCTCGAAACCGCCGTTCCGACTAATCAACTTAAACAAAGTTTTGCTACTGTAAAATTTGACTTAGTTTCAACTTGCTAGAACCGAGTTGTTTTCTTTTGTCGTTTGACTTTCGTTGCTTTATTTGATTTGATTCTTTTTGCAGCCAGGGTTCTTAAGTTGAACTTTCTGGTTTGATCTTTTATTCGAGATTTACCTGTGCATTAGATGAGTACTTATTGTATGCTTGTTGTTTGTCTGCGGTGGATCACCCAGAGTGCGCCGCTTGTTACTTCGAGTCTCTAGGTTTCGCGGGTCGTCAGCAAGGCAAGTAACACTTGATCATACCTTTTTCTACTATCCAGTTTTTATGCATTAGATCAATCCTCAAACATTGCATGATTAGGATCTAATTAAATTGTGGGATGGGAAGTAGATGAGGTAGTACCTATTACCTGTATTACTTATGAAACCTTTGGGAGTTACTTCTACGTTTGCTTATTATGCCATGCTATGCTAGTAGACGTGGATTGGGTGAGTGAATATCCATGACAGATGTGAGATTGTTATTGATGGTTTATCTAAGGTGGCAACTTAAATACACATCTGGGTGGATTGAGGCACCTGTTTTCTAGCAGGACTTGCCTGTATTTCTTCAGACCGCCACCCAGGCTCAAAGGGATCATAAGATAATTCATACTAGTAACTTACGTGTGCAGCCACAAGCCATTATGGGCTCTGGCATAGTTAACTAAGTCGTGCGAACTCTTATAGTGGTGGACTAGCAGATGTAGGGGATGTAGGTGTACCGGTCCACCCATCGTAAGGTGCTAGCGCTTCTGAAAGACTATGTCTCGGTCATCCGTTTCTTAAACACCATGTAGTGCGAGAAACCAAGCGGAGGCGATCGAGTCTTGTGAGGAAAAGTGCGCAAACCTCTGCAGAGTGTACAAACTAATCATGATTAGCCGTGTCCCCGGTTATGGACATCTTGAGTATCTAGTACTTGAATATCATGTGAATCTCAACATGTTACTTCTAATTAATATTGTTGGGTTTTTAATGAGTACTTTTAATTGGGATTGAGAATGCTGTCAACCATTCTCAATGTTTAACAACCACCATGATAGTTAATTAATTTTATTCCTTTGTAGTAGGGAAAAATGGCTTTATGCAAAAACTGTAACCATAGAGCTTTTCCACCAGCCAAATATGCATGTAGTATAGCCAATACTCATTACCTCTCTCTATGTGTTACATTGCCAGCATATTCCATGTGCTGACCCATTTTCGGGCTGCAACTTTTCATGTTGCAGACTTTTCAGACGACGAATAAGGTGCTTTTAGGTCGTGGTTCTATACTCAATGATGCCATTGGAGTTGATGGCCTCACTTATCTTCCAAGTCTTCCGCTGTTATCGTTATTAGATGGCCTTAAGCCATGATTACTGTAATAAGTCCTCTTCTGGACAAACGATGTAATAAGTGTGTGATTGCTACTCTGCTATAAATCCTTCGAAGTACTGTGTGGTGTCAGCATTACTGATCCAGGTATGACATCGGAGCACAGAGACTTGATCCATTTGGGTCGGGTCGCTATGGAGATGGTATCAGAGCACACGCTGACTGTAGGACACGACCACTAAGTTAAAGCCATAGATCACTATTCTCTTCTCATTTTCTAACTCCTTATCTTTTCTACTCTTTAGGATGACGGATGCAAAGATCAAGTACGCTCAACCAGATGAAGGCACACCTTTTGGATCCCACATGAAGGAAGTCGCCAGGTACCTGAACATTGGACTACCAAGCTTCACCGGGACTTTCAACGCCACTCTGCCTGAAGAGGACCGCTGGAAGATTCAAGCCCATGTTCCGGGAAGGACATTTGCCCCAATCACCAAGCCCATAGATAGTGTTTTCAGTGCACCAACCTGGAGTCTGGGAAAGAGCATGGCAGCTCATATCACCATGGGACGCATTGGAGAAGTTTATCAAGAAGACCTCAAGGACACTATCTACCAGATTTGCGGACGCCAGAATGAACAATGGGAGATAGTCAGCACCAAGAAGGATAGATCCATTGCAGCTTTCATCCAGGAGTTAAACCAGCACATTCGACGCCAGGAGAACCAGATGTGCAATGATATGATAGAGTTGAAGAATGCAAAGGGAAGGATCATCGAACTTGAAGGAGAGATGAAGACTCTACGCAAGGACTACATGGACGAGATCGTAGCTGTCGTAAGGCACAATAATGATCTTAAGTATGAGATTGAAGAACTCAAGAAGAAATTGGAGCTCAAGAATGAAGACAAGTACGTCGACTGTCCGAGCAACTACATCATCATCGACGACACCGATTCGGACCCAAGCGAGTCCGACTTTGAAGACGAAGCTGGAGCAGACATCATGGAGTCTTCCACTGGTTCAAATTAATAGATGACCCCCACATATTAGTAGTATTCCCCTCCATGTAAACATTATAGTACACGCACCTTCGCAATAGTTAGACCGTTGTATGCCCTTTGATTGAATGAATGAAGTGATTTTGTGTGCAATTGTCTCATGTGCATATGGGTAGTGTTTTCCCTTTAGACCCCCTCTATTCTTATATCTCGTCTTTTCTAAACCCTCAGATGCCTCCAACCCAAGCTCTTAGGACACCAATACTAGTAAGCTCGCCAGGAGCAGAGTACATGGCCAGACCAGGATGTTTCCAAGTGCCATTGAGTATAGGAAGGCATGTGTTCCCGACGGATTTGATCATTTTGGAATCCCAAGGATTGGATGTGATTCTAGGTATGGATTGGCTGTCGATGTATGGAGGAAACATCGATTGCGCAAGTAAGACGATTTTGCTCACAACGCCAGAAGGAAGAAGGATTAAGTATGTATCACAGCATGAGCCGAGGAGAGCTCATGTAAATTGCCTATCAGGAGTTGTGCAAGAAGAGGTGCCAGTAGTGAACGATTATCCTGATGTATTTTCTGAGGAATTGCCAGGAATGCCACCGGATAGAGACATTGAGTTTTTGATTGAGCTGTTGCCAGGAACAGGCCCGATATCGAAGCGACCATACAGGATGCCCGCACAGGATTTGGCGGAAATCAAGAAGCAGATTAAGGAGCTGTGGGTTAAAGGTTATATACGCCCAAGTTCTTCGCCTTGGGGATCACCCGTACTATTAGTGGAGAAGAAGGATGGATCGTTAAGGATGGTTGTTGATTATCGTGGATTGAATGCAGTAACAATCAAGAACAAGTACCCACTACCAATGATAAATGATCTGTTTGATCGTTTGCAAGGAGCTAAAGTGTTTTCCAAGATCGATTTGCGATCAGGGTACCATCAGTTGAAGATTCGAGAGCAGGACATACCTAAGACAGCGTTCACCACAAGATATGGACTGTATGAGTACACCGTTATGTCATTTGGACTGACTAACGCACTGGCCTATTTCATGAACCTGATGAACAAAATGTTTATGGAGTTTTTGGATAAGTTCGTCGTGGTGTTCATTGATGATATTTTGGTTTTCTCGAAGAATGAAGAGGAACATAAGGAACATTTGCGATTGGTTTTGGAGAAGCTAAGGGAACATCAGTTATATGCCAAGTTCAGCAAATGTGAGTTTTGGCTAAAGGAAGTTGGATTTCTTGGACACGTTATATCCGGAGAAGGTATAGCAGTTGACCCCACAAAGGTTGAGACCGTAACCAATTGGGAAGCACCAAGGACAGTTGGAGAGATCCGGAGTTTTCTTGGACTCGCAGGATACTACCGGAGATTCATTGAGAATTTCTCAAGGATTGCAAAGCCTATGACGGAGTTTTTGAAGAAGGATACCAAGTTCATATGGACTGAGGACTGTGAGGCAAGTTTTCAGGAGTTGAAGAAAAGATTGGTTACCTCACCAGTGCTAATTTTGCCAGATCAGACCAAGGATTATGAGGTGTATTGCGACGCTTCACGTCGAGGACTTGGAGCAGTGCTTATGCAGGAAGGAAGAGTTGTTTCGTATGCTTCACGACAACTGAAACCTCATGAATTAAATTATACCACACATGATTTGGAGTTAGCAGCCGTAGTGCATGCATTGAAGACATGGAGACATTTCCTCATTGGAAATCATTGTGAGGTGTACACGGATCACAAGAGTTTGAAGTACATTTTCACGCAGATAGAGTTAAACCTTAGACAGAGGAGATGGTTGGAACTCATCAAGGATTATGATATGAGATTGCATTATCATCCGGGAAAGGCTAATGTAGTAGCTGACGCATTAAGCCGCAAGAGCCATGTCAATACGCTGATGACGGGAGAGATACCAAAGGAGTTAGCAGAAGATCTTCGTGAGCTATGTTTGGAAATAGTTCCGAGAGGCTACGTAGCAGCATTGGAAATTCAGTCTACCTTGATGGATAAAATCAGAGAAGCTCAGAAAAATGACAAAGAGATTGCGGATATAAAGAAGAAAATGAGCGAAGGAAAAGCAAAGGGATTTCGTGAGGATGAGCACGATACCCTATGGTTTGAGGACCGTATTTACGTGCCAAATGACCCGGAGATCAGGAAGTTGATTCTGCAAGAGGCACATGATTCACCCTATTCGATTAACCCAGGAAATACCAAGATGTATTTGGATTTGAAGGAAACATTTTGGTGGACCGGAATGAAGAAGGATATCGCAGAGTATGTAGCAGTTTGTGATGTATGTCAGAGAGTGAAGGCAGAACATCAGAAGCCAGCAGGATTGTTGCAGCCATTGCTGATACCGAATGGAAGTGGGATAAACTAGGCATGGATTTCATCACGGGATTGCCAAAGACTCGTTCAGGCTATGATTCGATTTGGGTTATAGTCGACCGCTTGACGAAGGTAGCGCATTTCATTCCAGTTAAGACTACCTATAGCAGTGCTAAGTTGGCAAAGATATACATGACCAGAATTGTGTGTTTGCACGGAGTTCCGAGGAGTATCGTATCAGATAACAGTTTCGTCCCATGACAATAGTTACGAAGTTGGAGACCGTCAGTTGTTTGGACCAGATTTGATTAGGGAGTCTGAACAGAAAGTTAAGTTGATTCGCGACAGGCTCAAGGTAGCCTAGTCCAGACAGAAAAGCTATGCGGATTCAAAACGCAAAGTGATAGAATATGAAGTTGGAGACAGAATTTATCTTAGAGTATCCCCACTTCGAGGAGTTAAGCGTTTTGGAGTTAAAGGAAAATTGGCGCCACGTTTCGTTGGACCATATAGGATTTTGCAACGCATGGGAGAAGTCGCTTATAAGTTGGAATTACCAGAAGGACTGTCAGGAGTTCATGACGTGTTCCATGTTTCTCAGCTGAAGAAATGTCACGCCGAGATGGCGGAAGTACCGCTAAGAGATACAGTGCCACTTGAAGCAATTTAGTTGAAGGATGATTTAACATATGAGGAGAAACCAGTCAGGATTCTCGAATATGCCAGCAGAGTTACTCGCAGCAAGGTTACCAAGTTTTGCAAGGTTCAGTGGAGCCACCACACTGAGGATGAAGCCACCTGGGAAAGAGAAGAAGATTTGCTCAAGGACCACCCTCACCTATTTTCTAGACAACCCGAATCTCGAGGGCGAGATTCATCTTAAGGGGGGTAGGTTTGTAACATCCCAAATTTTCAATTTGGAATGTTATACATTAGATCATCATGCATATCATATTTTCTTGCATTTTGTTGATCCTAGAAATTTCACGCAACTCAAGGACCCTCGGAGAGAATTGGAGATTTCGAAATTTTTGTATTTGAGTTCTCTCAAAACTATGAAAAGAGGATCATTGGATTTATTTATTTTATCTTCAAATATTTTTCCAATATCAAAAATAAGAGAGGGAATAATATGACTTTCCCAAAATTTAGGAAAAATGAAGATTTAATAAATAAATCAAATTTTGGATTTTTCTCGGAGTTTATTGCCTTAGGGAAAAATGCGTGTTTTCAAAAATTGCATTTTAGGCCCCGAGTAAAGTTCATTTTGTTCGACTCGTTTTTAGGAGTCGGGGAAAGTTTACTTTATTAATTTTGGAGTTCGTATAGATTTTTTTTCTGCACGCGAAACCGTTTAAAAAAAAAGAGAGAGCCGCAGCGCCTTGGGCCAAAGGCCCAAGCCGCCAAGCCAGCCGGCCGGCCAGGAGGCCAAGGCCATCGCTAGCACGCGCCGCGCCAGGCGCCAGGGAGCCGCCGCCGCTTCTTTTGGAAATCCTAGTAGGACTTTTGTCCTACTTCCGTTTATTCCATTTTGTTTCTAGATCTTTTCCCTCTTTGTTTCCTAATCCTAGTCTAATTCTTGTCCCCTACTCCAAGCAAAACCCTCCCCTCCCTAATATAAATACCCAAGCACCCCCCCCTCTAACACATCAAACCAACACCTCTCCTCTCCTCTCCCCTCCTCTCCTCCGCAGCAGCAGCAGCGCTGCCGCCCTACACCGCCGCCGCCGCCACCCAGCGCCGCCGCCCCTCACCAGCGCCGCCGCCCTACACCGCCGCCGCCGCTTGCCACCGCCGCCGCCAAGTGCCGCCGCCGCCACCCAACGCCGCCGCAGCCGGAGCCCCTCGCCTCTTCGAGGTACTAGCCCCGCGTCGCGTCACCTTTTCTTTTCCTCGGTTCGGTTTTTCGTAAATCGTTCCGGTTTCCGTTCCGGTTTTCTAGATCGGTTTTTCTTGCCGGTTTTTCTTTCTGGTTTTGTTTAGCAAGCGTTCGCCGGACCGTTTGTCCTAACGAACGTGATCACCGGTTTGCCTCGATTAATGAACGCCCGTTCGTTCAACCGTTCGTCGTTTTCTTTCTCATTGGATTTATTCCGCTATTTTCTGATAGCGATTTCAGATCCGATTTTCTTTCTAGTCTATCTTCTCGCTCGTTTATTGGAATCAGGTGATTCAAGCACCTGGAGTTTCATCTCGAAACCGCCGTTCCGACTAATCAACTTAAACAAAGTTTTGCTACTGTAAAATTTGACTTAGTTTCAACTTGCTAGAACTGAGTTGTTTTCTTTCATCGTTTGACTTTCGTTGCTTTATTTGATTTGATTCTTTTTGCAACCAGGGTTCTTAAGTTGAACTTTCTGGTTTGATCTTTTATTCGAGATTTACCTGTGCATTAGCTGAGTACTTATTGTATGCTTGTTGTTTGTCTGCGATAGATCACTCGGAGTGCGCCGCTTGTTACTTCGAGTCTCTTGGTTTCGCGGATCGTCAGCAAGGCAAGTAACACTTGATCATACCTTTTTCTACTACCCAGTTTTTATGCATTAGATCAATCCTCAAACATTGCATGATTAGGATCTAATTAAATTGTGGGATGGGAAGTAGATGAGGTAGTACCTATTATCTGTATTACTTATGAAACCTTTGGGAGTTACTTCTACGTTTGCTTATTATGCCATGCTATGCTAGTTGACGTGGATTGGGTGAGTGATTATCCATGACAGATGTGAGATTGTTATTAATGGTTTATCTAAGGTGGCAACTTAAATACACATCTGGGTGGATTGAGGCACCTGTTTTCTAGCAGGACTTGCCTGTATTTCTTTGGACCGCCACCCAGGCTCAAAGGGATCATAAGATAATTCATACTAGTAACTTACGTGTGCAGCCACAAGCCATTATGGGCTCTGGCATAGTTGACTAAGTCATGCGAACTCTTATAGTGGTGGACTAGCAGATGTAGGGGATGTAGGTTTACCGGTCCACCCATCGTAAGGTGCTAGCGCTTCTGAAAGATTATGTCTCGGTCATCCGTTTCTTAAACACCATGTAGTGCGAGAAACCAAGCGGAGGCGATCGAGTCTTGCGGGGAAAAGTGCGCAAACCTCTGCAGAGTGTACAAACTAATCATGATTAGCCGTGTCCCCGGTTATGGACATCTTGAGTATCTAGTACTTGAATATCATGTGAATCTCAACATGTTACTTCTAATTAATATTGTTGGGTTTTTAATGAGTACTTTTAATTGGGATTGACAATGCTGTCAACCATTCTCAATGTTTAACAACCACCATGATAGTTAATTAAATTTATTCCTTTGTAGTATGGAAAAATTGGCTTTATGCAAAAACTGTAACCATAGAGCTTTTCCACCAGCCAAATATGCATGTAGTATAGCCAATACTCATTACCTCTCTCTATGTGTTACATTGCCAGCATATTCCATGTGCTGACCCGTTTTCGGGCTGCAACTTTTCATGTTGCAGACTTTTCAGACGACGAATAAGGTGCTTTTAGGTCGTGGTTCTATACTCAGTGATGCCGTTGGAGTTGATGGACTCACTTATCTTCCAAGTCTTCCGCTGTTATCGTTATTAGATGGCCTTAAGCCATGATTACTGTAATAAGTCCTCTTCTGGACAAACGATGTAATAAGTGTGTGATTGCTACTCTGCTATAAATCCTTCGAAGTACTGTGTGGTGTCAGCATTACTGATCCAGGGATGACATCGGAGCACAGAGACTTGATCCATTCGGGTCGTGTCGCTACAGGGATAGACAAGGTTGCTACTTCGTGGACCCTTTGTGGGTGGTTGCTTCTTCGTGGACCCTTTGTGGGTGGTTGCTTCTTCGTGGACCTTTTGTGGGTGGTTGCTTCTTCGTGGACCCTTCGTGGGTGGAGCCCTCCATGGACTCGCACAACCGTTACCCTTCGTGGGTGGAGCCCTCCGTGGACTCGCGCAACCGTTACCCTTTGTGGGTGGAGCCCTCCGTGGACTCGCGCAACCGTTACCCTTCGTGGGTTGAAGTCTCCATCAACGTGGATGTAGGATAGCACCACCTATCCGAACCACGGGAAAAACATCCGTGTCTCCAATTGCGTTTGAATTCTCCAAACCCTTCCCTTTACATTCTTGCAAGTTGCATGCTTTACTTTCCGCTGCCAATATACTCTTTGCATGCTTGCTTGAATTGTGTGATGATTGCTTGACTTGTCCTACAATAGCTAAAATATGCCAAGAACTAAAATTGGGAAAAGGTTAAGTTTTTATTTGGTCAAGTAGTCTAATCACCCCCCCCCTCTAGACATACTTTCGATCCTACAAGTGGTATCAGAGCTTTGGTCTCCATTTGCTTTGATCTCCATAGCTTTTGGTGGTCATAGCCTTGGTTTCACAACCTAGGAGAGTATAGCGTCTAGCGAGGGAAATTATCACCGTAGAGGTCCTTACTTTGATGGTACTAATTTTGCTAGTTGGAAGCATAAAATGAAAATGCATATTCTTGGACATAACCCCGCCGTTTGGGCTATTGTGTGTGTTGGTTTGCAAGGTGACTTCTTTGATGGGAAAGAACCAAACCGTGAAGCTACCGCGGATGAGTTGAAGATGTTGCAATACAATGCTCAGGCTTGTGATATTGTCTTCAACGGATTGTGCCCCGAAGAATTCAACAAAATCAGCCATCTTGAGAATGCAAAGGAAATTTGGGACACTTTGATTGATATGCACGAAGGTACCGACTCCGTCAAGGAATCCAAGTTGGATGTGCTTCAAAGTCAACTTGACAAGTTCAAAATGAAGGATGGTGAAGGTGTCGCTGAAATGTACTCTAGGCTTGCTCTCATCACAAATGAGATTGCCGGCTTAGGAAGTGAAGAGATGACCGATAGATTCATCATCAAGAAGATTCTAAGAGCCTTGGATGGAAAATATGATACCGTGTGCACATTGATCCAAATGATGCCCAATTACAAAGATCTCAAGCCAACGAAGGTGATTGGAAGAATAGTTGCTCATGAGATGTCACTTAAGGATAAAGAGGAACTTCACAACAAATCAAGTGGTGCCTACAAAGCCTCATGTGAAGCCCCTACATCATCAAGTGAGAAACAAAACTTCAATGAAGAATTGAGCTTAATGGTGAAGAACTTAAACAAGTTCTACAAGAGTAGAAGCAAAAATAGAAGCTTCAAGTCAAGGTCCTACAATGACAAAAGATCTTCTAGTCAAGAGGGAAACTGCTACAGTTGTGGACGACCCGGACACTATTCCAATGAGTGTACGGCTCCCTACAAGAGAAGAGAAGATTCTCCAAAAAGAAGTAGCAAAGAATCACCACCAAGAGAGAGAAGGAGTAGAGATGATCGTTATGAACGAAGATACTCACGGAGAAGCAAGGATTCGGAAAGGAAGGAAAAATCATCAAGGAGCTACACAAAATGAAGACATCAAGCTCATGTTGGTGAATGGGTATCCGGCTCCGACTCCGACAGCCACTCCGAGAGAAGTTATCACTCCGACTCCGAAGATACTCAAGATGAAGGTGTTGCCGGTCTAGCACTTGTGTCAACCAACTCCTACGACATCATTGACTCACCAAATGAAGGAATTGGAAGATGCTTCATGACCAAAGGTCCTAAGGTAACACACCCCGAGTATGTTGATTTCAATAGTGATGAAGATGACTTGTTAGGTGATGATTTGCTTGTTGAATACTCTAGTGATAAATACTATGATGAAACGTCAATTAATCATGATAATCAAGATAAAACGAATGACAATGATAAGGAGAAGATTGAGACTCTAACTAAAGAACTAAACACTCTTAAGTTAGCTCATGAAACTATCTTCGAAGATCATCGAGAACTTTTAAGAGCTCATGAGAAATCAATGATGATCTCCGCAATCAATGATGATCTCCGCAAGAAAAGTTCTTCTTACATTGCCAAGCGTTTACTCTTATCCACTTACATGCCTCAAGTCAAGTCTAGTAACAAGAACAAGAAAGATTCTTCCTCTAGCAGTAACAATGATCATGCTAAATCCAATATTGTTGCTTCTAGTAGTTCTCTTGATTCCACTAATGATTCTCTTAGCCAAGTTACACTTGAGCAAGAAAATAGCTTATTGAAGGGAATTATAGAGAAAGGAGTGTACAAAAGCCTTGCCGGGAGTAAGCAATTCGAGGAAATTGTGCGCAAGCAAGGAATGCACCGGAAGAATCAAGGTGTTGGTTTTGAACGAAAGTTCAATGCCAATGGAGTTGAGTGGGAAGAAGATCAATACCCCAAGACAAAGTTTGTTCCTCAACAAGAAAAGTATGATACTTCTTTCAAGGGGACACAAGCTCAAGATGATCTTCCACCACAAGACTACAAGCAAAAAGGCAAGGACAAGCTTCAAGAGGAAATTGATGCATTTGAAGAAGCTCCTAAGACCTTAGTCAAGTGGATTCCCAAGACTACTTCAAGTTCCACTTCATCAAGTATGACTACAACTCCAAGGATTCCCATCAAGATGGTGTGGATCCAAAAGAAGAAGAACTAGAGAGTTCTTGAGGGTGACTCCGCCAACATACTTCACTCTTATCATTTTGGCAAGAACAAGTGCAATCAACTTCCACATCTTGCACTAGTTCAAGGAGTCACAAACCCTCTTGTTGGTAAGACAAGGGACAAGGTAACCTAAAAGTTTTCATGGACATCATCTTGTGTGTGCATCACTCTATGTCTATGGATATCCTTGTTTGTTCCTTGCGGGACTAACCCATGTAGGTATTGAAAGTGCAATTCACTCAAAGGGATAGCTCCAAGTGATCTACATCAACATTGAGCGTCCACATCTTCAACATCTACATGAAGTCATCATCGACAAAACCCGAGGTTAGTTCATCCCTCTAAGGGGGGATATCACATCTAGGGGGAGCTTTACTCTAAGACTTGAGCTAAAGCAACTCTAAAGATGTGAACAGAACAATGCTTTATGTAAAAGTGGTAACCCCACTTGAGCTTAAACGATGAGTATGACCTATGATCAAGTGTTCTCACTTGACTCCTAAGTCAATATACTCATATATAGATGACCTTGTCATCGCAAATTGCTTGATAGATGCTAGAATTGGTTGTGCATGCCTTGTCACATATTTCATTTGCCATCTTATTGTGTGAGCATGCTGGTTGCATATTTTACTCATTCGAGGACATCCACTTGTTGTTTTGATTGTTTGGTTTTATTTCCTTTTGCCAAGTGGATGGACAAGAATGCCTAAGAACCTCCTCTAGCTATCTATGCTTTTCTCGTCTCAAACTCTATTCATGCTACATCACAAAATTTGATCAAGTCAGATTCGAACCACTCTGTGTGAGGAGCGCTCGGAGTCCCCGATTTGTCATAGACTTAAACTTCCAAAACCTCTTTATGATTCTCGGTCTGACCGATACCCCACTTTCGGTCCTACCGAGATCATTAAGTTGATCTAGGTTTTCGATCTCGGTGCAACCGATTTGAACCATTCGGTCACACCAAGTTGCAACAACTGTATACAGTTTTGCATCTCGGTACCACCGAGTTGTTCCACTTGGTCACACCGACAGGGTCGGGCTATATATAGTCACGGGCAAAAATTTGGAAATTTCTCCGAACCCCTTCGCCCGCGCGATAGCCTGCTCTGCCAACTTGGTCTCCGGATCATCTCCTCGCCGCCAGCCGCCTCCAGCCGTGGGTCTCCATCGCCGTCAACGGAAATTCAACCCCGCCGTTGCCGCCGTAGCGAGTCTCCGCCGAACTAGGGTATGGACTCGATCTTTGTGCTATTCCTCAATCTGATTCTTAGCACATTGTGATCATCATGATTCTTGCCATGATTGAAACACTCCTGTCCAGTCAATGCGTTCGTAGATTAGTTTTGATTCGAAAATTTTAGGGTTAGGTTTCCGCCGAAACCATCTCGGACCCACCGAGTTGAAAAACTCGGTCCCACCGATTTGGCTTATGCCATTGCACAAGTGAGACTCGGTCTGACCGAGAATTACTTATCGGTGTGACCGATTTTGGAACTCTGTGAAACCCTAGCAGTCTCGGTGCCACCGAACTGTGACTCGGTCTGACCGAGTTCACTAGTTTAGGTGCCAAAACTGCTTCGGTATCACCGAGTTTAGAAATCGGTAGATCCGAGATGATTTCAGTGGGAAACTAAAACTAAGTTTTTGAATTATTCTTTTGCAAAAATCTCTGCATTTTGTGATGCTTATCCACTCTATCTCATCTATAACCTATTCACAGGGTCAGCAGTCAGAGTTTGCATCATGTCAGACCAAAGTGATAGCCAGAACTTGTCAGAGCAGCAAGTGCAGATGAGTGAGGGCACTAGTCCCTCAAGTTCCTCAGATGATGGCAGCAGGAGCACCCCTAGCAATCTGCCTAAAGATTCCACAAGACAGAGAAAGAAGAGAACCTCAGACTCAGAAGATGAGGATTATGTGGCAGAAGAGGAAGCAACTTCCAAGAGAGTTGAGCCAGCACAGGGCATAAAACCAGGGATGAAGATCAAAAGGCCAGCAGGCAGGCAGCCTATGTCAAAGGCCAGAGCTTCAACTGAGAAGCCCACTCCCATTGAGCCAGTTGCTGCTGAAGGCAAGAAGAGGAAAGAAAGGGTGAAGAAAACTATAGCCAGAGTGCTTGGCAAGGCTTCCATCATGGAAGATGAGGAGGAAGAAGAAGAGGTAGCTGCACCAGCACCTAAGGCACCCAAGCTGATGGGTGATGCCATAAGAACAGGGGCAGCTGCTTCCAAGGCCAAGCCAGCTCCAAAGCCAAAGCCAAAGAGGAACACAAGAAGCATCCCAGCTACTGAGAAGAACAAGGCCCAAGTGCCTGAAGCTCCAGAAGAAGAAGAAGAGAATGTTCTTAGAAAGCTCAAGCCCAAGATCCCAGACCACAACGATGCTCATCCTGTGGCTGAGGATATGAAACTCAGGAGAGATTCAGGGCTCCGGAAGTGGAGAGAAGCAGACCCGTATGCTTCAAGGAGAAGGACTGCAGTTGACTACAGGTTTCACACCAAGGAGCAGCAAGACTTTTATGAGACAGTGCTACTTGACAAGAAGCCAATTGTCTGTGATATGAGATGGGTTGATTGGCAATACATCAAGGACAACGAAGAGTACTACCCTGGAGTGCAGGACAGCTTCAAGGCATGTGGAGTAGAGGACTTTGTTGGGCAGAAGCTCACAAAGTGGAACGAGGAACTCATCATGCAGTTCTACTCCACATCCCATTTCTATCCAGATGGCAGGATTGTATGGATGTCAGAAGGAACCAGATACCAGTCTACAGTTGCTGAATGGGCTCAGCTGATTAATGCCCCAGAAGAGCATGACGATGACTTGGACATTTATGCCAAGAAGAAGATGGACCACAACTCAATGTCAAACATGTACAAGGAGATTCCAAATGAAGCACTTGATACGTTCAAGTTTGGCTCAGTACACTATCTTCTGTCAGGGCTGCCAACCATCAACTGGATTCTTAGGCACACCCTATTGCCCAAGTCTGGAGATCACAAGATGATCATGGGCCATGCGATCAACTTGCTTCATATCTTTGACGTGCCACAGAAATTCAAGGTCATGAGCCTTATGATTGAAACAATCAAGAGGACAGCAGCAGACCAGAAGAGGAGCTATGGATATGCTCCACAGATTCAGGAGCTCATCAACTCTAAGATGGGCACGGGGACATACTTATTGGACAAGGAACACCTGCCCATCCGTCTAGATTTTGAAGATAATCAAGTGGTCATGACTGAGAATGAGCCATCATCTGCCCAAGCACAAGCCAAGAAGGAGAAGGCGAGGAAGGAGAAAGCTGCCAAGATGCCTACTCAAGAGGAGGCATCTGAATATTTCCTGAAAACCAAACAAGAGCAGCTTGGTTACTTGATTGCATCCACCCTGCGGATTGAGCAAGGACTAGCTACCCTAACTCAGAACCAGGCAAGCTTAGAGAGTATCATGGAACAAAAGTTCTATGACTTGGATGTCAAAGTGACAGAGATTCAGACTGCAGTGGAGCAGCTCCAGGATGACATGCAGGAGAGGAGAGGCAAGACTACAACTGATGCCTTTGCAGAGTGCCACGAGGTCCGAGGTCGTCTGCAGTGCCAGTTGCTGACCCCAGAGCCACCACGTCTGCACCAGCTATAGCCTCAGTTCCACCAGCTCCAGCGTCCACTTCAGCCTCGACTCCAACCACGTCTACAGAAGGCTTCGTCCTTGGAGTGCTCCGGACTCCACCACCACCTGAAGATCAAGCCTGAGTGTCGACTTAGCACTATGCATTTTCTAGGAACTTTTTGGTAACTTGTTGCCAAAGGGGGAGAAAATGTATAGATCATAGGCTTCGAGAGAGTGTCGCTTTTTTCTCTCTTGCTTTATTTGGTGGTTTTTCGAACTTTGTTTGCTTTTGAGTGCTTGAGATACTATGTCATTGCTCGTGAGACATTGATGATCATGTGTTTGATCATAAGCTACACTTATGCATGCTTGATATATCTTATCTATCTTATGTGATCATTCACTATTCTTGGTGATGAGTGCATGTATTTCATTCTTATCATTTTAAGCGCTCCACCAAGATGTATGTGACATGGAAGAGTAACCCATGACTCTAACTCTTTGTGCATTTGCAGTCCAAAGCAAATTTTAAATATGCACAAATTTAGGGGGAGCTCTCACTTGTCACATACTTCTCAAAGCGACGATATATTTCATGCTTATTATCATTTGTCGAAGCTTTGATCTATATGTTGTCATCAATTACCAAAAAGGGGGAGATTGAAAGTGCAACTATCCCTAGGTGGTTTTGGTAATTCATAACAACATATAGCTCATTGAGCTAATGCTATTCCAAGATGATTATTTCAGGAAAGCTCAATGATTGGCATGGCATGGATGTGAAAGTGGAACCCTCAAAATGCTAAGGACAAAGGATTGGCTCAAGCTCAAAAGCTCAAGACTCTTCATTTTATATTTTAGTGATCCAAGATCACATTGAGTCTTTAGGAAAAGCCAATACTATCAAGGAGGGATGAGGTGTTGCTTAATGAGCCTCTTGCTTCATGTGCTTAGTGATATGCTCCAAAACCCTCAACTACTTTCCCATATCCACATATGACCTAAACCCTAAGCCAAACTCGGTCCTACCGATTCTTTCTATCCGGCGCCACCGAGTTTCATTTGTCATAAGCCACTGCCAAACCCTAGCAATTCGGTTCTACCGATAGGGATCTCGGTCTCACCGAGATGGGATTGCAAACTCTCTGTTTCCCTTTCGTAACTTTTCGGTCTCACCGAAAGAGCGAATCGGTCCCACCGAGATTGCAATGTAAATTCAGTGTTTCCTTTTTGTAACTTTTCGGTCTCACCGAAAGAGCAAATCGGTCCCACCGAGTTTGCCTGACCAACTCTCTGGTTAGCTAATTACCAAAATCGGTCTCACCGAGTTTGTGTAATCGGTCTCACCGAGATTACGTTATGCCCAAACCCTAACCATATCGGTCCTACCGAGTTGCATGTCAGTCCCACCGAAAATCTCTAACGGTCACTAGGTTTACCTTTTCGGTCCGACCGAGTTTTTTGATTCGGTCCCACCGAGATTGGAAAACTGTGTGTAACGGTTGGATTTTGTGTGGAGGCTATATATACCCCTCCACCTCCTCTTCATTCGTGGAGAGAGCCATCAGAACACATACACAATTCCAACTCATATGTTCTGAGAGAGAACCACCTACTCATGTGTTGAGACCAAGATATTCCATTCCTACCATATGAATCTTGATCTCTAGCCTTCCCCAAGTTGCTTTCCACTCAAATCTTCTTTCCACCAGATCCAAATCCTATGAGAGAGAGTTGAGTGTTGGGGAGACTATCATTTGAAGCACAAGAGCAAGGAGTTCATTACCTACACACCATTTGTTACTTCTTGGAGAGTGGTGTCTCCTAGATTGGCTAGGTGTCACTTGGGAGCCTCTGACAAGATTGTGGAGTTGAACCAAGGAGTTTGTAAGGGCAAGGAGATCGCCTACTTCGTGAAGATCTACCGCTAGTGAGGCAAGTCCTTCGTGGGCGATGGCCATGGTACGATAGACAAGGTTGCTACTTCGTGGACCCACATGGGTGGTTGCTTCTTCGTGGACCCTTTGTGGGTGGTTGCTTCTTCGTGGACCCTTCGTGGGTGGAGCCCTCCGTGGACTCGCGCAACCGTTACCCTTCGTGGGTGGAGCCCTCCGTGGACTCGCGCAACCGTTACCCTTTGTGGGTGGAGCCCTCCGTGGACTCGTGCAACCGTTACCCTTCGTGGGTTGAAGTCTCCATCAACGTGGATGTAGGATAGCACCACCTATCCGAACCACGGGAAAAACATCCGTGTCTCCAATTGCGTTTGAATTCTCCAAATCCTTCCCTTTACATTCTTGCACGTTGCATGCTTTACTTTCCGCTGCCAATATACTCTTTGCATGCTTGCTTTAATTGTGTGATGATTGCTTGACTTGTCCTACAATAGCTAAAATCTGCCAAGAACTAAAATTGGGAAAAGGTTAAGTTTTTATTTGGTCAAGTAGTCTAATCACCCCCCCTCTAGACATACTTTCGATCCTACACTTCTATGTTGAGCTTGGCCATGTGCTTCTTGAACTAAGCCGTTTCATAATCAATCTTGTGCTTCAGCTCAACAATTCTCTATGCAAGAGCCAGCTCATGATTAATGGCTCCATGGAAGGAGACACTGAGGCCAATTGGGAGTTGAAGATCATCAAAACTAAGTCTGGGCTGTCAAACCACTCATCAATGCACTTGTACAGGATCTCCACATCAAAGAGGGGAAGATCACTGAAGATTTCCGCCTCTTGCTTGCTCTTTATAAGCAGCCAAGAGCATCATCGCCAAGATCATCGTTTCTAGACAGATCAATGGCTTCGTTCTCATTCCTCAGAACGGCAGCAGGGGTCAATGCATGACCAGTTGGTTGCATGGGCTTCTTCATCTTGTCAGACTTGGAGATGCGAGAGAGATCTTCAGACTGCACACTGGCTTCAAGAGGTGCAATGGCTAGAGGCTTCACCCGCGAGACCTTTGGTGCGGAGGAGGGCTTTGAAGCCTTTGGTTTCTTTTGCTTCACAGGCTTCGATGGTGCAGGCCCTTCGTCAGAATCAGCTTCATCTGCAGAATGATCCACGGCTGCCCCTTGAACCTGAATGTGAGTGATGAGACCTTCAAGGTTGTAGAAGGGCCCAACAATATTGGGTTCAGCATCGCGTGTGCCGTCGGCACGAGGAGCACGAGGAGCGTGTGCCGTCTAACCCAAGTGACTTCTTGTTCTCTTTGACAGAAGTTTTGGCAAACTGGAAGTTGCGCTTAAAGAGATTGTCTTGACGACACCATAACAGAGAGGATGGGTTGGCATTAGCTGGCTGAGGTCCACGGATCATGCAGGGGTAGAAGCCTCGAGCAATAGCTTCGGAGTTCGACTTGGGCTGAAGACCTTTGTATATAATATCTCCCCAAAGGCCCTTGATGGCATTCTTTTCAGCATATTCGTCAGTGACAAATCTGTACTTGAACCATTCGTCTACCCAATGTCTTCGGATCCATTGGATTCGGTTCTTGCGTTCTCCTAGGTCTCTTTTGGATCCGACTTGTATAGATCATAGAGATCCGGTGGCAGGTCCTTGGCAGTGTTTTCACAGCGGTGTCTACTGCCCTTCCTGACTGATTTTTCTGTCGCCATGAAGTTCACACTAAATGGCTTCAGAACACGCAAAGGCTTCCTTCTGTTGGTCAGACAGGAATTGGCTTCGGGAGAATTGATGTGATGCTGTAAGAACTCTACAAATGAATGCATACTATGAGAACCAAGGGATTCTCCCACGGACATGTACCTGTGACAGCATTAGAGATGCGAGGGAAGGGGAAGAGGTCATATGCATTATCAGAAGATTTTGAAGATAAATCAGTTTAGAATTTTGAAGAGGTCATATGCATTCATATGTAGTGAGTTGGTTCCAGATTTGTACGAATCCACGAATAAGTACAAGTGAGAAATCTAACTACTTTGTGAAGCATAAGTGAACATACTAGGCATGTTATGAGATGCAGAAAAGGATAGATTCAATTTGTTGGGACAGAAACCACTTGTGGTTGAAAAAGATGAATATATCGGATCAAAAAGGACTGTTAAAAGAGTTTTTATTTACCACTCGAGGAACTGCTAGACGGAGTAGGAGATGAGGCCGAGCAGTTCGATCTTCGGTGCCCTAACTTGGCGACGAAGGACACCTACGGCGACGGCGGAGAAGATGATGTCCGCGGCCGGCGTGAGGACGGTGTCGGTGAGGTCGCGACAGCTAAGCGCTTCATCCCCAGTGTCGTCGAGAGCTAGCGGTGGCACTAGGGTTTGTGCGAGAAGGAGAAGTGGAAGAACAAATAATGACTGGGTTGTGGCGTGTATTTATAAGGACAGGTACGGTGCAGTGTTATTACGCAGGTGCCCCTGGCGGTTCACATCTGAAGGACATGTGGCAAACATGCAAGACATTGGAGGTTGTTCCATGTTCCCATGCACGCCTAGATTATCGGGTGGTCGTTCCCGCTTCTCCCGGTTTCAGGTAAAAAGTATTGATCATTTAAACTAGATTTAATGTTTGTCTCTATATCTTGTGCTGACAAGGACGCAGAGAAGACATTCGACAGTTTCAATAGAATGCATATGATTTGGATAGATAGATTTGAGACGGGGGCATAGAAAGGTTAGGGTCCGATCACATTCACTTAGTTCAATAGATTCAAACAATAAGACATAGCTATAACTGAATGCTATAGAGGATAGAACGTTAATATATGAATATATCTGAATAAGACCAAATCAATAGTGAAGATAAACATGAGGACATGTTGAAATTTGAAGAAAAAATGAATGCGAAGACATGGCAAATGTAACGCCAACCGAAAACACTCCAAACCAAAGTTTGGTGGTGGCGTTACCCACCGTATAGGAAGTATTAGACCCAAACACGGTGCACAATTATCATGGAGCTCCGAAGTCAAATTCCATGTTAATGTATTCACACTTCGACTGTAAGTCTTCATTGATTGACGATATATGTTACTTCGTGTGTTGCACATCTAAGTCATCAACATGCATAAGTGTTAGGATGTGTGCCTGATTACAGGACATTTGAGGATTCCAAGATATTTAGCTCACACCGCAACTTGCAAAACCTTTTCTCGTCCAAGGGCTTTGTGAAGTTATCTACCAGTTGCTCTTCAGTGTTGACGTGAATGATATCAATATATTCCTTCATGACATGATCTCTGAGAAAGTGATGACGGATATGAATGTGCTTTGTCTTCGAGTGCTGCACTGGGTTGTTGGCAATCTTGATGGCGCTTTCATTGTCGCAGTAGAGTGGCACTTGCTTCAGATGAATGCCATAGTCTTTGAGTATTTGCTTCATCCATAGAAGCTGAGCGCAGCAAGATCCAGCAGCAATGTATTCAGATTCAGAAGTGGAGAGAGATACACAGTTCTACTTCTTTGAAGACCAACACACAAGTGATCGTCCCAGAAAGTGACATGTGCCTGATGTAGAATTACGATCCACCTTGTCACCAGCATAATCAACATCTGAGAATCCAACTAGATCACACTCTGAGCCCTTTGGATACCATAATCCTAGTGTTGGGGTGTAAGCCAAATATCAAAGAATTCGCTTCACAACTAAGTGACACAATTCCTATGGTGCCACTTGGAATCAGGCACACATGCAAACACTAAGCATGATATCTGGCCTAGATGCACATAAATAAAGCAAAGAACCGATCATGGAGCGCTATACCTTTTGATCGAACTATTTACCATCGGCGTCAGGACCAAGATGACTCTTGGTTGGCATTGGCGTCGTGTAACCTTTGCAGTCTTGCATTCCAAACTTCTTCAGGCAATCTTTGAGGTATTTCTCTTGAGATATGAAGATCCCGTTGCGTTGCTGCCGTATTTGAAGACCAATGAAGAACTTCAGCTCACCCATCATGGACATCTGATATTGTCTTGCATCATGTGTCCAAACTCATCACTGTATTTTTGATGACTTGTCAGGACCCCGATTCCAAGTCACATCGATCTAACCGGTAACACCTCATATCACATTGCAGCCTCACGCACGGTATCCCCACGGGTGTCGCCTTACCATGGCCCGGGACCGTTTGCACCTTTTGGCTCACGTATATGATAGTGTCGCTAGCATCCATATCACAGAGAACACGGGCCGACATGGCTAGTCGTGAACCCAAAGCGGCACAGACCTATGGGGACAGGCATACATGAATCACATCGAGCATGTCGGTCAATAGCGTGTGAATCCGGGCTGTAGCACTGGGCTAACATGACTCCGGGGAACCCGGGCTGTAGCAGGCTAGGCAGGACTCCGGATGTCACCGCGTGACATTTCCCCGAAGGGACAGACATAGGAACGAAGTGAGACACATGCCGGCTAGTCAAGTGTCCTGAGCAGTAGTGCTGGGCTAGCAGGACTCCGGTGAGCCGGGCTGTAGCGGACTACTATGGCTCAAGGAGCACTAGACTACATTTCCCCATAAGAGAGGTTGCCAAAGATAAACAACTAGATTGTCGGATCCCACACATACCAAGCATTTTAATCATACACACAATATGCTCAATATGTGCAAATACAACATGGCATCACAACAAAACTCTACAACTCAAGTACTTTATTTAAAGGCTCCAGAGAGCCATACATAACATATTCATACAGGTAGGGGTCACATGACCCGACACTCAAGTCATACAAGCATACAAGCACATGCGGAAGCAAATAGTCTGAGTACAGACGCTAGAAAGAAAGAAGGCTTGTCGAAGCCTGTCTATCTACATAGGCCCCTCTATGGCCAGGATCACCACCTGGGTGGCAAGTTACTCATCGACGTCGAGATCTACATAAAACCCATCGAAGGGGGCGGTGTTGTCGTCTGAAAACAGTAATTAAAGCAACATGAGTACAAAGGTACTCAGCAAGTCTTACAACAGAGCCTACTATACATGCTCATTCTTAAGAAGGTGGTGGAGTTATTACAGCAAGCCAGCTTTGACTCTTGGCTAAGCTATCCTACGAGACACCACTAGTAAAATAGTTTTCGCACACGAGTCCACTAATCACCAACACAATACTCCACCAGGAATCCTCCCTCGTCATCCTACAAGAGGGCCATCCTCGGTACTCACACTTATCTTGAGTCTTTTAGTAGTAACCATTAACTTGTCTATGAACTGTATAGGCAACCAAGTAGTCCTTTACCGCGGACGCGGCTATTCGAATAGATGATGTTAACCCTGCAGGGTGTACTTCTTCATACACGCTCTCACACTTACCGTCGTTTACACGACATGTACTCGGCAACCTTCAAGCGGAAGCCCAACGAGGGTGTCGGCCACGGCCTACCTAAATACTCAAGTCTCTAGTCCAGGTTTATCGCCTATCCAGGTTCCATCCGCAGGGAGTCCGGCCGAGGTTTCCACATACGGCCCCAAACGATGTGACAGGGTTCCTCGAGACACCAAACGGGTGACTCGGTACACTCGTGCCACGGTGTATCTGCCGCATCATAGCCCACCCCTAGGGTCAGCGCTACGCACGGCCGCCAACACATAACCTACAAACACCAGAAACTAGTTGCAACTCCTGGACAGAGGTACTGAGGGGGGGTCAAGAAGCCGAGCGGGGTCATATTTAGGGCCCAATGTGTGGTAGTAGCTGAATCTTAAATCACGCGTACAGAACTCAGTTCTTATGGAGGGCCTCAATGAAACAACCCACCATGTACTCCTACATGGCCTCTCATCGATACCTTTACAAAAACATGTTCAACACATCCCTCACATTACCGACATAATCATTTCACTCTAGCCCATCACCCAGATGAACCAGACCTGACCCAACTCTAAGCATAGCAGGCAAGGTAGGAAACACATACATGGCTCAATCAACTCCTACACATGCTAGTGGGTTTCATCTAGTTACTGAGGCAATGACATGTCATGTAGAGGATAAGGGTTCAACTACCGTAGCACACAGCAATTTGAAATGTTGTTGTCTTAATGCAGTAAACGAGAGCAGAGGCGAGAACATGGGATTGTATCGATATGATCAATGGGGCTGCTTGCCGGATGGAGTAGTAGTAGGGTACTGCCCTTCAGCTGGATACTCGGAAATATCCTCGGAGGCAGAATCTATGACGAAAGACACCACAGGATATAATCAACACATGGCAATATGCAACAATATGATGCATGCTATGACATGGCAAAATGAGGTGTCCTGCCTAATGCAATGTGAAACAAGTTGAAATGGGTCCATTTGAATCTTATGCATTATAAGTGTATTATCTTGTTTGACCTAAACAGCAAGGTTAAAGTGTTTTGTCATGCATGAGACCATTACAGATGGAAAGATTGAATTTTTCTGATCATTTTTCATATATAATTTGTTTGATTTGGAGCTATGGTTGATTTTCTATGATTTTTAGAAGTTTTGGCTATTTTCTAGAATTTCCTATATAAGAATAAATCCAGAAAATAAATAACTGAGTCAGCACTGCGTCACTGTGACATCAGCGGGTTAAAGGCACTAGCCCAGGTCAAACCTGACTGGTTGGCCCCACGTGTTAGTGTCATAGTCTAACTAATTTTTAGTTAGTCCTAATCCTAACTTAATTAGCAGGCGGGTCCCATTTGTCATAGACTAGGGGGTCAAACTAGGCCCACCCGGGTTAACTCAGTCAGCGGGGGTCAAACCCCTGGTCAGCAGGGTCAATCCCGCCGGCGTTGAGTCGCCGGCGAGGCCGAGACGGCGGAGAGCGTCGGAAACGCTGCTCCGACCACGGTTCGATGCGTGGGTGGGTGCTACTGGTAGCTAGCAATGTGGCGCATCCAACGGTGGCATTGGTTGGTGCTGGGGTGGCCGGGAACGACGACGACGTTGAGCCGGGCAGTGGCCGGAGCTCGACCGTAGGTGGTTTTGCTGCTGTAGCGAGCAAGCGGGGAAACGGACGCACTAGAGAGGCGCTACCAGGTGCGGTGAGTGCATTAGGCACCCGCGCCTGACCAAATGGTCATCGAAGTGACGCCGGCGACGAGTTTGCTGGAGGCCAGAGCTCGGGTGAGCTCGGACTCGTCGCTAGGGGGCACGGGGAGGCGCGTGGGTTAGTGCGTTGGGTTCCTGGGGGTGCGGTAGGGCTAGTGGTCAAGGTGGCGCGGTCGTTGGGTTGCCGGAGCCTCGTCGGCGACGAGCTCCGCGGCGGCGCGTGCGGGTGAGCTACGTGCAGTCGCTACGGGGCTCGAGAGAGGGACCGGAGAGGGTGGGGAGGTATCTAGGCTCAGGGCGGTTGCGACGGAGCTGACGGTGAGGTCGGGGATGGCCTGCTGCGACGGTGATGGCGAAGGGGATCTCCGGCGGTGGCGGAGTCGGGCGAGGTCGAGGCAGTGGCTTCGGGGCATGCGAGCGCTTGGGGCTCGGCCTGCTCGATGGAGAGGAGGGTGGCAGAGCTCGTGGACACGGTAGGGCAGCGCAGAGACGACGATGGCTACGGCTACGGCGGCGGGACGGCGGCGGCTGCGTCGGCCATGGCGTCGGGGAGCGAGGGAGAGAGCAGGGGGAGTGTGAGGTGTCCAGGGGGTCGGGGTGCAACATGGAGGTCGTCCAGTCCGTCCAGTAGCGAAGCGGCAAGCAGGAGGTGGCGCACGGCGATACGCGCACGTCGGGCACGCGCCCGTCCTCCTGGCAAAGGGGGAAGACGACAGGGGAGGAGGCGGTGGTGGGCTGGGCCAGTTGGCTGGGCTGCCAGCTGGGCCGGCCAGGTGGCTGCACAGGTGAGGTAAGCCCAGGTAATTTCTAACCCTTTCTTTTTCTGTTTTTAGTTATTTTCTATTATTTCTGCAACTTTAGGGCTTTATTAAAAATATCAGGGCATTTCCAAAAATCATAAAGTTAATCATGGCTACTTCTTAGAATATATCCAATAGTAAACATTTTAGTTTATCATTATTTGAGCATTCAAAATATTTTATAGCATTTAAATGCCCAAATGCAAATACCATATGGATTAAGCCAATGACCTTAAGATGTCCTAGAAAAATGTGCACCATTTTTGTCAAAGGTTTTAACCCAAAACAAAAAGGGTGGAATTTTTAGAAGGGCATTTCAGGTTCATTGAAAAAGTTTTTAGTAAACCCTAGTTGTTCCAGGGGGGCTAGGGGTTCTATCATCCCCATTTCATCTTTCTGGGAAATTTAAACATGATGCAATCACTCTAATGCATGAACTAGCTAGGGTGTGACAACTCACCCCCACTCAAAAGAATCTTGTCCCGAGATTTAGGATCTATTGGGAAGAAGGTGGGGTACTCGAGTCGAAGACAATCCTCCCTTTCCCAAGTGGCTTCCTTTTCGGAATGGTGTGACCATTGAACCTTGAGAAACTTTATGTTATGGCGTCGAGTGGTACGCTCGGCTTGATCAAGGATACAAACGGGATGTTCCCGATATGAGAGATTATCTTGTAGATCAAGCGTTTCATGGTCCACTCCACGGATAGGATCCGTGAAGCAACGCCTGAGTTGAGAAACGTGGAAGACATCGTGAACTTTGGAAAGATGTGGAGGTAGTCCCAATTGGTAGGCAACTTCTCCTCGTTTGGCAAGAATGCGAAAGGGTCCAATGTAACGAGGAGCCAATTTGCCTTTGATACCGAAACGATGGGTTCCCTTTAACGGAGTAACCCGAAGGTAAGCCTTCTCGCCGACTTCATAAGTCATGAGCTTATGTTTACGATCATATTGGCTCTTTTGACGAGATTGGGCTGTTTTCAATTTCTCACGAATAACGCGAACCTGCTCTTCTGCTTCCTGAATCATATCCGGGCCAAAGAGTTGTCTTTCCCCGGTTTCTGACCAGTTAAGAGGCGTTCGACATTTTCGTCCATAGAGAACTTCGAAAGGAGCTTTGCCCAAGCTAGCTTGATAACTATTGTTATAAGCAAACTCCGCGAATGGAAGGCATTTCTCCCAATCCATTCCGAAAGAGATGACAGAAGCTCGGAGCATATCTTCCAGAATTTGATTTACTCGCTCTACTTGACCACTTGATTGGGGGTGGAAGGCTGTGCTAAAAGAGAGACGAGTTCCCATAGCATTTTGGAAACTTTCCCAAAATCGAGAGGTGAAGAGACTCCCATGGTCTGAGTTAATTTCCAATGGGACACCATGAAGAGACACTATTCGGGAGATGTATAAATCAGCTAGCTGGCTAGCAGTGATACTCTCACGAACAGGTAGAAAGTGGGCCACCTTGGAAAGACGGTCGATCACGGCGAAGATGGCATTATTCCCTCTCTTGGTCCTGGGAAACCCAGTAATGAAATCCATACTGATTTTATCCCATTTCCACTCAGGAATAGCCAAAGGTTGAAGGGTGCCAGCAGGCCGTTGATGCTCTGCTTTAACACGACGACAGACGTCGCAACTAGCAATGTATTGAGCAATTTCTCTCTTCATCCTAGTCCACCAAAACCTCTGGCGTAGGTCTTGATACATTTTAGTACTACCGGGATGAATGGTGAGAGGGGATTCATGAGCTTCCTTAAGAATCAACTGGCGTAGATGTTGTTTCTTAGGAACCACCAAGCGGTTCTCATAGAAAACAACACCTCGCTCATCCACGGAAAAACATTTAGCAACTCCGCTAGCGATGTTTTCCTTAATCCGGGATATGCCCTTATCACGCTTCTGGGCAGCTATGATTTGATCCGTAAGGTTAGGCTTCGCCACCAGGGTGGATAGGAATCCTCGAGGAACAATGTGAAGATTAAGCTTACGAAATTCCTCGTGGAGAAGTGGTTGACTTTGTTGTAACATCAGGTTGTTACAATAAGATTTACGACTTAGCGCATCAGCCATGACATTGGCTTTGCCCGGGGTGTAAGTTATTCCTAAGTCGTAATCCGAGATCAACTCGACCCAACGTCTTTGCCTGAGATTCAAATCCGGTTGGGTGAAGATATATTTCAAACTTTGGTGATCGGTGAAGATCTCGCAACGATTACCGAGAAGGTAATGTCGCCAAGTTTTAAGTGCATGGACTACAGCTACAAGCTCTAGATCATGTGTGGGATAATTTTCCTCATGTGGGTGTAATTGCCGTGAAGCATAGGCAATTACCTGACGATCTTGCATGAGTATGCAACCTAGTCCTTGTTGCGAGGCGTCGCAATAGATAATAAAGTCCTTGGAGAAATCTGGTGGTACCAGTACGGGAGCAGATGTCAGGCGTCTTTTCAGTTCCTGAAAGCTGAACTCGCACTGTGGGGTCCACTCGAACCTTTTATCTTTCTTGAGGAGTTCAGTTAGAGGTTTAGCAACCTTGGAGAAATTCTCGACGAAGCGGCGGCAATAGCTCGCTAAGCCAAGGAAGCTCCGAACTTGCTTGACCGTTTCAGGTGGAGTCCAATCAAGGACGGCTTGAACTCGCTCGGGATTGACAGCAATACCCTTACCAGAGATTACATGGCCTAGATAGGTCACTTCTGGCAACCAAAATTCACACTTGGAGAATTTGGCATAAAGACGATGCTCTCGAAGTTTCGTCAATACCAGCCTTAGATGTTCGGCATGTTCCTCTTCATTCTTGGAGTAGATGAGTATATCATCGAGGTATACTACGACGAATTTATCCAAATACTCCATGAAGACCGAGTTCATTAATCGAGAGAAGGTGGCTGGGGCATTGGTTAAACCGAAGGACATAACGGTGTACTCGTATTGGCCATAACGAGTAACAAAGGCCGTTTTGGGAATGTCCCCGTTTCTGATTTTGATTTGATGGTAGCCCAACCTCAAATCCATCTTGGAAAAGACTGAGGATCCAGCGAGCTGATCATACAGATCGTTGATCCTGGGAAGCGGATACTTGTTCTTGATAGTGACCAAGTTGACAGGTCGGTAATCTACAACCATCCGATCCGTTCCATCCTTCTTCTTGACGAAGAGGACGGGGCAAGCCCAAGGGGAGGAACTAGGACGGATGACACCCTTTTTCAAGGACTCGTCGAGTTGGTTCTTAAGCTCGGATAGTTCTAAGGGTGCCATCTTATAGGGTCTCCTAGAAATTGGGACGGTTCCTGGAACAAGGTCTAACACAAACTCGACATCCCTGTCAGGTGGAACACCTGGCAGTTCTTCTGGAAAGACATCCGGAAAGTCTCGGACTACCGGAATATCTTCAAGGTCTGGAAGGGGGTTGGCATTTAGGGAGTAAAGCTGGCGCTTGGCCACTCGAGTTAAGACATTGACTGTCTTGCCCGATGGGTGAGTAAGTTGAATGGTTCTAGTGGCACAATCAATTTTAGCATAATGAGATGACATCCAGTCCATACCCAAGATGATGTTTATGTCCGAGGACTTGAGAGCTATTAAGGATGCAAGGAAGACAAGTCTATCGACAAGAATTTCATTCCCATGGCTTACTCTAGAAGTTTGCCATTTGGAACCCGGAGTTTGAATTACCATGGAAGTGGGCATGTCACAGAATGTCGTGTTATGCAATCGAGCATAGTTCTCAGATATGAATGAACGAGATGCTCCAGTATCTAAAAGAACAGATTCCGGATGGCAATTAACAAGGAGCATACCAAGGACGACGTTAGGATCCTCATGAGCCTCCTCAACTGAGACATAGTTGACATGGCCACGTGCAGTGGTGGCTGGCTTGGCGTAGAATGTCTTTCCCACTGGCTTACCACGGCCAACGTACTTTCCAAACTGATTGGGGTTGTTGTTCTGGGGACACTCTCGACTGTAGTGACCCGGCTCTCCACACTTGAAACATGTCACAACATTGGGGCGTGGAGCAGCATTAGCAGCAGGGCCACCATAGGGCTTAGACGGTGCAAACTGCTGGTTGGGGCGAGGCGCCTCAAAGGATGGCCTTAGAATGAACCTGGGTGGCAGTGTCGTGCTTGGAATCCACACCCGGCGCTTCTGAGATCCAGAGCCGGATGAAGAACCAAAATCACGAGAGTGCTTGCGTGAAGCGTCATAGTCAGACTGGCCTGTCTCAGCACTGATGGCTTTATTGACCAACTTCTGAAAGGAGGTGCACTCGTGCAGACGAAGATCGCGGCGAAGCTCAGGGCTAAGTCCCTTGCGGAACCTTGCCTGCTTCTTAGCGTCGGTGGATACCTCTTCAGGAGCATATCGTGCCAGATTCCCAAATTCACGACTATATGCATCCACAGTCAGTCTTCCTTGGGTGAAATTGTAGAACTCTTCCCTCTTGCGATCTATGAGACCTTTCGGGATGTGATGCTCACGGAAAGCCTCACTGAATTCAGCCCAAGTAGTGATTTGGCCGACCGGGCGCATAGCCTCAAAGTTTTCCCACCAAAGGCTAGCAGGGCCTTCGAGGTGATAGGCCGCATAGGTAACCTTATCCGCTTCGGCTACGTTGGCAGAACGTAGCTTGTGTGTGATGCTGCGGAGCCAGTCATCCGCGTCGAGGGGCTCGACGGAATGATTAAACTTTGGTGGGTACAACTTGATGAAGTCATTGATTGACACCAAGTCATTTCGCTGATGGCGTGCAGTGTTCTGCTCAATCCACTCCAGCAAGCGGTTAGTCTCACGCTTGTTTCTTTCCGCCTCCAGCATAACTTCGGCCAGAGAAGGCGGGTGAGGCATATTTTCACCCCTAGCTACACTGGCTTCCCCTTGCTCTGGGGCAGCAGGGTTGCTGCGGGTGTTGACCATCCTAGGAAAAACAAGACAACGGTTTAGACAAGGATGGCACAAACTTAGCAAGGAAGTGCAGAATGTAATGGATAACATGGAATTCTAAGATGTTCATTGCACGACATGGTAATATAGAAACTACCATATATATACCATTGGTCATACACACCGTACATAGTTTAGTACAAGCCCATGCTAGAGTACAACTACGGTGAAAGACATTACATCTCATCGGAGGCATTCCAAGCTCCTATACATTATTTTTCTACACCTCCGGAGCGTGATACACACCAAGTCGTATCCCACGGTCACGCAGGACTGTGGAGAATACAACTATTACAGTACTAGTGAAACTACTACTAGCTCAGACGGCTCCGTAGTAATCCTCATAAAAGTCACCACCAAAGCCTGGAAGTGGAACATGATCATCTGGGAACAGACGGTCCTGCGGAGCCTGCGGACCATAGGGACTCGGATGTGGCCTTGGTCCCACGGACGGTGGCAGACGGGGACCACGAGGAGGGGTGATGCCTCCTACATCACGCCACTCCATACAATCTGGCAATCCAGACCGCACAGGGTATAGGTCCCTCAGGTCCATGTATCCTGCCTGTACCGCAGGTGCAAACCGAGTCAAAGTGGCCCAGTGATCAGCACGAGAGTTGAAAAGCTCCATACGCAAGGCCCGATTTTCACGGTCCTTATCCTCGAGCATCTCGGCAGTGGTGCGGAGTAGTGACTCCTCATGTGTAGAGTCATAGTACAAAGCCTGATAGTACCCCTGTGCTCCAGGAAGTGAGGCTGGCATGTAACAGAAGTCGGTGTTCTGAAGCAAGGCAGTCCTGGCTCGAATGATAGTCATCATTGAGTAAGCTGCATCCTGCACAGACATCTCAATAGTGACCCCAAGTCCATAGGAACAGTGAAGGGGCTCAGTGGCTCCAGGATAAGAGGGATATATCCTGACGGTACAAAGGTACTGGCTCTGGTTGAAGTCTCTGAACTGCTCCTCGACGGTATATTCCGGATACCACCGATAGCCTGACTCGACCATCACTCGAACCAACATGGCCGTGTGGCCGGGCACATCGAGGCACCGGGTCAGACGAACCACTTGGTTCTGGAACGGGTGGCCATCTGAAAGCACAGAATAATGCAAAGGCATTAGAATTTTCTAGGGGAAATCGGACAGCATAACGGCTGTAAATGCTCAGAAAAAGATTTGAGACATCCACAACAGTTTGCAATACCACTCAACAACATCATATCAAGGTTCTGATTCAACTGACAACATACTAAAAGTAGTAGAAACTGTACTGAGGCTTGTAACAACAATCCTATAAGCTACTACGGATTAGTAACACGTGAACCTGATAGAAAGAAGAGAGCCTAGTCCTTAACCCACGTAGAATGAGAAGAGAATGACTCAGATCAGAGGGCATAAGGTAAAGGAGTAAAAGAGCCTTACGTTCCCTCCCACAATCAATTCCCCTACATATAACTAAAGCATTTCTAGACTCGACATCGACCAGTTTGGCTCAACGAACCTACAGGCAGTCCGGCTCTGATGCCAACGCTGTCAGGACCCCGATTCCAAGTCACATCGATCTAGCCGGTAACACCTCATATCACATTGCGGCCTCACGCACGGTATCCCCACGGGTGTCGCCTTACCATGGCCCGGGACCGTTTGCGCCTTTTGGCTCACGTATATGATAGTGTCGCTAGCATCCATATGACAGAGAACCCGGGCCGACATGGCTAGTCGTGAACCCAAAGCGGCACAGACCTATGGAGACAGGCATACATGAATCACATCGAGCATGTCGGTCAACAGCGTGTGAATCCGGGCTGTAGCACTGGGCTAACAGGACTCCGGGAACCCGGGCTGTAGCAGGCTAGGCAGGACTCCGGATGTCACCGCGTGACATTTCCCGAAGGGACAGACATAGGAACGAAGTGAAACACATGCCGGCCAGTCAAGTGTCCTGAGCAGTAGTGCTGGGCTAGCAGGACTCCGGTGAACCGGGCTGTAGCGGACTACTATGGCTCGAGGAGCACTAGACTACATTTCCCCATAAGAGAGGCTGCCAAAGATAAACAACTAGATTGTCGGATCCCACACATACCAAGCATTTCAATCATACACACAATATGCTCGATATGTGCAAATACAACATGGCATCACAACAAAACTCTACAACTCAAGTACTTTATTTAAAGGCTCCAGAGAGCCATACATAACATATTCATACAGGTAGTGGTCACATGACCCGACACTCAAGTCATACAAGCATACAAGCACATGCGGAAGCAAATAGTCTGAGTACAGACACTAGAAAGAAAGGAGGCTTGTTGAAGCCTGTCTATCTACATAGGGCCCTCCATGGCCAGGATCACCACCTGGGTGGTAAGTTACTCATCGACGTCGAGATCTACATAAAACCCATCGGAGGGGGCAGTGTTGTCGTCTGAAAACAGTAATTAAAGCAACATGAGTACAAAGGTACTCAGCAAGTCTTACAACAGAACCTACTATACATGCTCATTCTCAAGAAGGTGGTGGAGTTATTGCAGCAAGCCAACTCTGACTCTTGGCTAAGCTATCCTACGAGACACCACTAGTAAAATAGTTTTCGCACACGAGTCCACTAATCACCAACACAATACTCCACCGGGGATCCTCCCTCGTCATCCTACAAGAGGGCCATCCTCGGTACTCACACTTATCTTGAGTCTTTTAGTAGTAGCCATTAACTTGTCTATGAACTATATAGGCAACCAAGTAGTCCTTTACCGCGGACGCGGCTTTTCGAATAGTTTTATACCCTGCAGGGGTGTACTTCCTCACACATGTTTCCACCACTTAGCGTCTGCACACGACATGTGCTCGGCAAACTTCAAGCGAAAGCCGACGTGGGTGTAGACCACGACCTGACTAACCGCACAAGTCTCTTGTCTAGGTTTATCGCCTATTCGGGTTCCATCCGCAAGGAAATCTGGCCGGGGTGTCCTCAACGGCCCCAAACGATGTGTGCAGAGTTCCCGAGACACCAAACAGGCGACTCGGTACACCGTGCCATGGTGTATCTACCGCATCATAGCCCACCCCTAGGGTCAGCGCTACGCACGGCCGCCAACACATAACCTACAAACACCACAAACTAGTTGCAACTCCTGGACAGAGGACGAGGTGGGTCAATAAGTCGAGCGGGGTCATATTTCAAGGCCCAATGTGTGGTAGTAGCTGAATCTTAAATCACGCATACAAAACTCAGTTCTTATGGACGACCTCAATGAAACAACCCACCATGTACTCCTACATGGCCTCTCATCGATACCTTTACCAAAACATGTTCAACACAACCCTCACATTACCGACATAATCATTTCACTCTAGCCCATCACCCAGATGAACCAGACCTAACCCAACTCTAAGCATAGCAGGCAAGGTAGGAAACACATACATGGCTCAATCAACTCCTACACATGCTAGTGGGTTTCATCTAGTTACTGTGGCAATGACAGGTCATGTAGAGGATAAAGGTTCAACTACTGTAGCACACAGCAGTTTGAAACATTGTTGTCTTAATGCAGTAAACGAGAGTAGAGGCGAGAACATGGGATTGTATCGATATGATCAATGGGGTTGCTTGCCTAATGGAGTAGTAGTAGGGTACTGCCCTTCAGCTGGATACTCGGAAATATCCTCGGAGGGAGAACCTAACACGAAAGACACCACAGAATATAATCAACACATGGCAATATGCAACAATATGATGCATGCTTTGACATGGCAAAATGAGGTGTCCTGCCTAATGCAATGTGAAAGAAGTTGAAATGGGTCCATTTGAATCAAAGATTCAAATGGAAGCTTAAGTTCTTATGCATTATAAGTGTATTATCTTGTTTGACCTAAACAGCAAGGTTAAAGTGTTTTGTCATGCATGAAACCATTACAGATGGGAATATTGAATTTTTCTGATCATTTTTCATATATAATTTGTTTGATTTGGAGCTATGGTTGATTTTCTATGATTTTTAGAAGTTTTGGCTATTTTCTGGAATTTCCTATATAAGAATAAATCCAGAAAATAAATAACTGCGTCAACACTTCATCACTGTGACGTCAGCGGGTCAAAGGCGCCAGCCCAGGTCAAACCTGACTGGTGGGCCCCATGTGTCAGTGTCATAGTCTAGCTAATTTTTATTTACTCCTAATCCTAACTTAATTAGCAGGCGGGTCCCATCTGTCATAGATTAGGGGGTTAAACTAGGCCCACCCAGGTTAACTCGGTCAGTGGGGGTCGAACCCTTGGTTAGCAGGATCAATCCCGCCGGCGTTGAGTCGCCGGCGAGGCCGAGACGGCGGGGAGCATCGGAAACGCTACTCCGGCCACGGTTCGATGCGCGGGTAGGTGCTACGGGTAGCTGGCGATGTGGCGCATCCAACGGTGGCGTTGGTTGGTGTTGGGGTGGCCGGGAACGACGACGGCGTCGAGCCGAGCGGCGGCCGGAGCTCGGCCGTAGGTGGTTTTGCTGCTGCAGCGAGCTAGCGGGGAAACGGATGCACTAGTGAGCCGCTATGAGGTGCGGTGAGTGCGTTAGGCACCCGCGCCTGACCAAATTGTCACCAGAGTGACGCAGGCGACGAGTTTGGCAGCGGCCGGAGCTCGAGTGAGCTCGGACTCATCGCTAGGGGGCACAGGGACGTGTGTGGGTTAGTGCGTTGGGTTCCTGGGGGTGCGGTAGGGCTAGTGGTCAAGGTGGCGCGGCCGTTGGGTGGCTGGAGCCTCGTCGGCAATGAGCTCTGCGGCGGCGCGTGCGGGTGAGCTACATGTAGTCGCTACGGGGCTCGAGAGAGGGAACGGAGAGGGTGGGGAGGTAGCTAGGCTCACGACAGTTGGGATGGAGCTGACGGCGAGGTCGGGGACGGCCTGCTGCGATGGTGACGGCGAATGGGATCTCTAGCGGTGGCGGAGTCGGGCGAGGTCGAGGCGGTGGCTTTGGGGCACGCGAGCGCTCGGGGCTCGGCCTGCTCGACGGAGAGGAGGGTGGTGGAGCTCATGGACACGGTAGGGCGGCACAGAGACGACGGTTGCTATGGCTACAGCGGCGGGACGGCGGCGGCTGCGTCGGCCATGGCATCGGGGGAGCGAGGGAGAGAGCAGGGGGAGTGTGAGGTGTCCACGGAGTCGGGGGCGCGACGTGGAGGTCGTCCAGCCCATCTAGCGGCGAAGCGGCAAGCAGGAGGTGGCGCATGGCAGTGCGCGCGCGTCGGGCACGCGCCCGTCCTCCTGGAAAAGGGGGAAGACGACAAGGGAGGAGGCGGTGGTGGGCTGGGCTGCCAGCTGGGCCGGCCAGGTGACTGCACAGGTGAGGTAAGCCCAGGTAAGTTCTAACCCTTACTTTTTTTGTTTTTAGTTATTTTCTATTATTTCTGTAACTTTAGGGCTTTATTAAAAATGCCAGGGCATTTCAAAAAATCATAAAGTTAATCTTGGCTACTGCTTAGAATATATCCAACAGTAAACATTTTAGTTTATGATTATTTGAGCGTTCAAAATATTTTATAGCATTTAAATGCCCAAATGCAAATATTATATGGATTAAGCCAATGACCTTAAGATGTCCTAGAAAAATGTGCACCATTTTTGTCAAAGGTTTTAACCCAAAACAAAAAGGGTGGACTTTTTAGAAGGGCATTTCAGGTTCATTGAAAAAGTTTTTAGTAAACCCTAGTTGTTCCAGGGGGGCTGGGGGTTCTATCATCCCCATTTCATCTTTCTGGGAAATTTAAAGATGATGCAATCACTCTAATGCATGAACTAGCTAGGGTGTGACATTAGTGCAGCCGAAGATAATGTCATCCACATATATTTGGCACATAAACAGTTCGCCATCATATGTCTTCGTGAAGAGTGTGGGATCCAGGGAACTAGGTTTGAAGCCTTTGCTCTTCAGGAAGTCTTTCAGTGTGTCACACCAAGCATGAGAGGCTTGTTTAAGGCCATACAGTGCCTTGTTGAACTTGTAAACCATGTCAGGATGTTTCGGATCTTCAAAACCAGGCGGTTGTGCAACATACACTTCTTCAATCTTGCCATTGAGAAAGGCACTCTTCACATCCATTTGATACAGAAGAATGTTATGATGATTTGCATAGGCTAGCAGTATGCGAATAGCTTCAAGCCTAGCCACAGGAGCAAATGTTTCATCAAAGTCAATTCCTTCAACTTGAGTGTATCCTTGAGCAACGAGACGAGCTTTGTTTCTGACAACTTGACCATGCTCATCTTGCTTGTTGTGATATATCCATTTAGTGCCTATGATATTGTGTTTACGAGGATCAGGACGCTTCACCAGTTCCCAAACATTACTCAACTCGAACTATTGAAGCTCTTCTTGCATGGCTTGAATCCATTCTGGTTCCATGAAGGCTTCATCAACTTTCTTGGGTTCGGATATTGAGACAAATGCAAAGTGCCCACAGAAATTTGCTAGCTGTGTTACCCTTGAATGAGTGAGTGGACCAAGTGCATTGATGCTATCAATTATCTTCTCAATCTGTACTTCATTTGCAACACGAGGATGAACTGGACAAAGATTTTGCTATTACTGATCATTTTCATCGTTTGAAGGATTGTCTTCAGGATGAGCATTGTCTTCAGGTTGATTAGGTGCAGAAATGACAAGTTCCTCTTCAGGCTATACTTCAGACGGTATGATTTCTCCAGTTCCCATAAGCTTGATGGATTCACTGGGTGGGATTTCATCTAGCACATTTGGCAGGTGCTCTCTTTGCGAGTCGTTAGTCTCATCGAACCGCACATCCACAGTTTCAACCATTTTATAGTGAAAGAGGTTGAAGACTCTGTAGGAGTGCGAATCCTTTCCGTAACCAAGCATAAAACCTTCATGTGCTTTCGGTGCAAATTTTGAAGTGTGATGTGGATCCTTGATCCAGCACGTAGCACCAAATACTCTGAAGTAACTGACATTTGGATTCTTACCAGTGAGGAGTTCATAGGATGTTTTCTTCAGAAGCTTGTGAAGATAAACACGGTTGATGACATGGCATGCAGTATCAATAGCTTCAGGCCAGAACTTTCTTGGTGTCTTGTATTCATCGAGCATTGTCTGAGCCATCTCAATGAGTGTCCTATTCTTGTGTTCCATGATGCCATTCTGCTGCGGCGTGTACGGAGCTGAGAACTCATGGGTGATGCCAATGTATAAAGATATGTGTCGAGGTCGGTGTTCTTGAATTCAGTGCCATTGTCACTTCTGATGTGCTTGATCTTGACGCCATAGTTGTTCATGGCTCGATTGGCGAAGCGTCTGAAGACATCCTGCACTTCAGTCTTGTAGAGGATTATATGTACCCATGTATATCTTGAATAATCATCAACAATGACGAAACCATAGAGACAAGCAGTAGTAGTAAGAGTAGAGTAGTGAGTAGGGCCGAAGAGGTCCATGTGTAGCAATTCAAAGGGTTGAGTCATTGTCGTGATTGTCTTCGAGGGATGCTTGGCCCTCGTCATCTTTCCAGCTTCACAGGCACCGCATAAGTGGTCCTTCTTGTACTTGACGCCCTCGATGCCTATGATGTGCTTCTTCTTTGCGAGAGTATGCAAGTTCCTCATGCTAGCATGCCCTAGCCTCCGATGCCAGAGCCAGCACTCTGAAGCTTTTGCAAGAAGACATACGGCAAGCTGTGGTCCTGCTGAGAAATCTACCATGTACAAATCATCTTTGCGATACCCTTCAAAGACTAGAGACTTGTCATATTCCATTAGAACAAGGCACCAATATTTTCCAAATATCACAATCATGTTCAAGTCACAAAGCATTGAGACAGACATTAAGTTGAAACCAAGGGATTCAACAAGCATCACTGTATCCATGTGTTGATCCTTTGAGATTGCAACTCTACCTAGACCCAATACATTGCTTTTACCAGTGTCAGCAAATGTGATGTGACTCTTCTCAGATGGTCGTAAGGTTGAGTCCATGGGAATACTTTGATCACCAGTCATATGACTAGTGCATCCACTATCAATAATCCATTCTAAAGCAGCTGGTGTCGTGCCCTACAGAACAGTTAGGGGGATAGGCTTCACGAAGAGTATTGTGAAGCATAAGCATTTGATGAGCAAGTGAATTACGAAAGCTCAGACCCAGATTAGAACTGATAGGATGCATGTTAAGAGACTCAGAAATGAAATACATAATAAGATTATTTGGGAATTTTATCTCATGCCCCACAAGACGTTTTAGGTCCCCAGCAATAGCTTCAGACACATTTGATTTTCGGCTGGAGACCTTTCTCTACAAAAGAGAGTTAAGCTTTCTTAGCCACCCACATCTTCAGGGGTGGCTTCGAAGCAATGAGTCTAAGTGCAGCATCTGAGAACTTTGGCTTTGAAGCCCTAGCAAATAGTCTTGCATGTGGTGAATAATACTCATAAGAATAAGCAGAGTAGTTCTAGGTCTTATGAACATGGCGGTTTGATGAAATACACTCATATTCATATGCCTGAGTATGGTTTCCCTGCAAAACATTTGTGTTAGTGCGACTCAGGTGAGTCCTCTGTCTGTATGAAGCCTTTGGACCATATGAAGCCTGTGGTCTGTGATTTGTCTTCTTCCCTTGTGGTGTCATGACGACATTCACTGGAAGATTCTCCAGACACCTTTTGGGCACCCAGACTTTCTTCATAGGTGGCCCATTCCTACACTTAGTTACAATATACCTGGCAAACACTTCACCATTCTGATTTTTAAACAGTTCATAGTTTGCATCGAAGGATTCATCAATGACAATATAGTTAGCACAAGTGAAGCCAGATAAGGTGGATGGATCCACTGAAGGTCCCTTTGCAGCAATCCATGTGGTCTTGGGGTACTTCTCAGGCTTCCAGTAGGAGCCATCAATATTCATTTTCCTCTCGAACCCAACACCCTCTTTCCTAGGGTTTCGGTTCAGAATCTACTTTTTGAGGACATCGCACAGTGTCTGATGCCTTTTGAGACTTTGGTACATCCATGTTTCAAGCAATGTCTTCAACCTAGCATTTTCATCAGCAATAGAAGTGGCATCCTCAGTAGAGGGGTTAGTTTCCACCTCAACGGCCGAAGATATTGCAACAGTAGCAGCAGTGGAACATTCAACAACAGAAGTAACGTTATCACGCTCAATGCATTTTAGACATGATGGTTCAAATCCTTTCTGAGCGGGACTGATCTGTTGAGCGCGAAGTGACTCGTTTTCCTTTTGAAGATCTTCATGAATTGCTCTCAATTTCTCAAGTTCTTGCTTCCTTTGAAGATAATCATAGCAAAGCTTTTCATGAGTTGTTGAGAGCGTTTCATGACGACTTTCAAGTTCCTCATACTTAACATGAAGATTTTTTATGTCTTCAATTAAGGACTGAGATCGAGTCATTTCTGCGTCCAATAGGTCATCACTTTTGTCTAACAGTTCTTGAATATGTTCCATAGCTCTCTGTTGTTCAGTTGCAATTTTAGCAAGTGTTTTGTAGCTGGGTTTGGAATCACAATCAGAGTCATCTTCACTGGATGTTTGATAGTGAGCATTGCGTGAGTTTACCTTGGCACCACATGCCATGAAGCAATAGGTGGGAGCGGAGTCGTCCTTGTCATCAGCGTTGGTGATGGAACCATTGTCTTCAGTGTTGAAGATGGACTTGGCAACGTAGGTTGTAGCCAGACTTGCAACGCCAGAGTCAGACTCCTCCTCAGACTCCACATCTGCCTCCTAAGAAGCAAACTCCTCCTCTGAATCCATTTCCTTACCAACAAACGCACGAGCCTTGCCATATGAGGTCTTCTTGTGTGATGAAGACTTTGAGGAAGACTTGGAAGAAGACTTTGAGTATTTATTCTTCTTCTTCTTGTCGTCAGAATCATATTCCTTGCTCTTCTTCTTCTTCTTCTTCTTCTTGTTCTCATTGTCCCACTTCGGACACTCAGAGATGTAGTGACCAGGTTTCTTGCACTTGTGGCATGTTCTCTTCTTGTAGTCATGAGTAGAAGCTTCATCATTCCTTGAGATGGATCGTGAATACTTTCTGAAGCCTATCTTCATGGTGAATTTCTGGAACTTCTTCACAAGCATAGAAAGCTCCTTTCCAATGTCTTCAGGATCATCAGAACTGCAGTCAGATTCTTCTTCAGATGAGGAAACAACTTTTGCCTTCAAGGCATGAGTGTGGCCATAGTTGGGACCATAGATATCTCTTTTCTTAGAAAGCTGAAACTCATGTATGTAGAGCCTTTCAAGTATGTCAGACGGATCGAGTGTCTTGAAGTCAGGGCCTTCTTGAATCATCAGGGCCAGAGTGTCAAACGAGCTGTCAAGTGATCTCAGGAGTGTCTTGATGATTTCATGCTTGCTGATCTCAGTAGCGCCGAGAGCTTGAAGCTCATTTGTGATGTCAGTGAGGCGATCAAACGTGAGCTGAACAATCTCATTGTCGTTTCTCTTGAAGCGGTTGAAGAGGTTGCGAAGGACACTTATCCTTTGATCTCTCTGGGTTGAGACGCCTTCGTTGACCTTGGAGAGCCAGTCCCAGACTAGCTTCGATGTTTCCAGAGCACTCACACGGCCATACTGCCCTTTGGTCAGATGACCACAGATGATGTTCTTGGCAGTGGAATCCAGTTGAACGAACTTCTTGACATCAGCAGCAGTGACACAGTCACCAGCCTTGGGAACACCATTCTTGACGACATACCAGAGGACGACATCAATGGCTTCAAGATGCATACGTGTCTTATTCTTCCAGTAGGGATATTCAGTTCCATCAAAGATGGGGCACGCAGTGGAGACTTTGATTATCCCTGCAGTCGACATAGCTAAAACTCCAGGTGGTTAAACCGAATCACACAGAACAAGGGAGTACCTTGCTCTGATACCAATTGAAAGTGCTAGTTATCGACTAGAGGGGGCGTGAATACGCGATTTTTATCAAAGTCTTCAAAACATGGGAGTTTCGAAGACAAACGATAGAAATGAACCTATAAACATGCAGCGGAAGGTAGACTACACTAGGCAAGCCATAGTCAAGTAAGCACGAAGACTAATAGCAGCTAGGCAGTACGGATCAGGATGGAAGATAGTATGAAGCGAATCAGAACAAACAGTCACACAGTGAAGACAAATAGATAAGGCAAACAGGCAATGACTTCACACGGACCAACTTTAAAAAAAGAGATGGGAAAGGATAGAACCAGTTGCTTGTTGAAGACAATGATTTGTTGGACCAGTTCCAGTTGCTGTGACAACTGTACGTCTGGTTAGAGAGGCTGATATTTAACTCAGAAGACCTTGTCTTCACCCTATTCCCCTTGAGCTAAGGACACCTAGTCCTCGCCCAATCACTCAGGTAAGTCTTCAAGGTAGACTTCCAAACCTTCACAGACTTCATTCACTGGCAATCCACAATGACTCTTGGATGCTCAGAACGCGACGCCTAACCGGCTGGAGGATTCACAGTCCTCAAGTGTAACAAGTCTTTAGATCACACAGATAGGAAGACTTCAGTGATGCCTAACAGTCTTTGGCTTTGGGTGTTTAGGGCTTTGTCCTCACAAGGATTTCTCTCTCTCAAAGCTTCGGAGGTGGGTTGCTCTCAAACGACAAAAGCCGTGCACTAACTCTGAGCAGCCAACCAATTTATGGTGTAGGGGTGGGCTATTTATAGCCACTAGGCAACCCGGCCTGATTTGTCCGAAATGACCCTGGGTCACTAAGGAACTGACACGTGTTCCAATGGTCAGATTTCAAACACACGCAGCAACTTTACTTGGGCTACAAGTAAAGCTGACTTATCCATCTCTGGATAAGTTTTGCTCTCATTGTCTTCGCTCGAAGACATAGGATTGTGGTTAAGCATCACTTCAGTCACTCTGACTTTGTTCACTGGGACCCCACTTAACAGTACGGTGGTTCCTATGACTCAACAAAGAAGAAAAGGAAACAACAAAACAACTAAGTCTTCGCGCTCCATAGTCTTCACACGATGTCTTCTCTTGTCATAGTCTTCAATGTGAATACCTTCACATACCACCTTTGTCTTCAATGTCTTCATACATTTTTAGGGGTCATCTCCGGTAGGTAAACCGAATCAATGAGGGACTGCTACCTGTGTTGTCCTGCAATTCTCACAAACACATTAGTCCCTCAACCAGGTTTGTCGTCAATACTCCAAAACCAACTAGGGGTGGCACTAGATGCACTTACAACTAGTGAAAGCACAAACAGCAATAGGAACACGTCTCTCCTCGGGATATTGTAAACATGTAAAACATCGTTCAGTTTCTAACTCACAAATAAGATATATATCAGGAACATACCTACCCTCAAACAATGGAATATTCAATTTTAGTTCACGAAGATGGTCATGATCTCATACCTCAGGTGGCGGTGCAGCCCTACCATTGCGATGATATGCATGAGGACGACCTGGTGGTGGTGGTGCTGGTGGTTGCACGTAGTTCTGATTTTCATAAACCTCCTCCTTGTAATGGTCCAGCACCTTTGTAGTAGTAGCAGGAGCTATAGAAGCATCAACAGTAGGTACAACGACATCAGAATTTTGACCAGGCTCAAGGGGAACGCGCAAATGCTCATCCCACTTGATTTGGAAGGCGATGTTGTTGTTGTTGTTGTAGAGGTGCGATAGGTGCAACGGGCGGTGGTTGTGGAAGACGCATGAGTACTTCATCGAACATGGCGTCCAACTTGGTGTCAATTGTCTTCTCAACGTCATCAATCCTCTCTAGTGCCTTTCTGAAGGTAGCCATGACATCTTCCACTTGTTGACTCAACATTTGCTGAAATTCGTCATGAAGCTCCTTCTTCATCATGTTCTCCCAGTCAATCTCGTCGGCTTGTGGTCCTGCCATGGTTAGCGGCAATAGAAACAAACAAGAATATGATCCTACAGACTACTAGAAAGTGGCAGTGTGTCACAAATCCGTAAAGCAAATCTCAAATTATTACCAGTTCTTACCAAGCCGCGGGTGGTGATTGGCAACCGTTGTAGTGAAAAGTCTCAAATCTTGGATAGAGCGATTATCAGGGAGAGTCAAACGCAAGACATAGATGTATGTGGAGCCGGGAAGGGTCGGCAATAATCAATTCAGAGATGCAAAGTTGACTAAACACTCAACGACGGTACTGTGATGGTCCTAGGCTAGACTGTACGAGTGATGCGAGCCTAGAACACTAACAAAATCATGGCATGACACAGAAACAAGGGAAATGCCCACTGTGAATTAGTTTTTTTGTTGCGCTCCTCTTTTTTGCGAAAAATCACTATAATGGCGAGTGTCTCAAAACTCTTCCCAAGTCAAACTGATAGGATAGGAATGAAACTTTTTTGACTATTTTTTTTGAAATCAGGGCAGCGATAACGAAAAAGTGTGACAAAAAATCACTATGATGGCGAGTGTCTCAAAAGACTAAGAAAAGCATAAAAACAAGATAGGGAAAAATATTTTCACCTGCCAAAAATTTGGCCTAAAAACTGCACGGGGATCTCTAGACTTTTTTCCTCAAACCTACTCAGGCAAGGGAACACGGATCGAAAAATAGATGGGTCTTGAAAACAAACATAATATGAAAATAACTCAGATTGGTGGTGGATATATGGTGGTAGGATATGGCAGCGGTGCTGGTATATGGCAGCATTGGTGGGATATGGCAGTGGTGGTAGTATATGGCAGCGTTGGTGGGATATGGCAGCGGTGGTGGTATATGGCAGCGATGGTGGGATATGGCAGCGGTGGTAGTATATGGCAGAAACGATGAAGATGGTGCGGCGGCGGCGTGACAAACTGTGACAGAACTCGAAACTATAAAGGACTAGACGCTAAGACTAGCAACTAGACATGACGATGCAACCACAAATTCAACAAAGCAAAACCCTAAAAATATTATGCAAAGGCTCAGATTGCTTAGGATATGATGAACTAACCCTAATTTTTATTGACTTTTTCATGGACTGTAGGTATGAAGAACAGACTCGATCTAAACTACGAAAAACTGTAAAATCGCACCGAGCAACCAGGAAATCTGATACCACTTGCTAGAGGCGAGCGTGTTCTGATGTTTCAATGAGATAACTATCATTTTCTATGGGTGTTGACCTTGATGATCCGAGTACGAACGTGCGAGACGTCGCGCCTTAGCAATTGCTAAACCAACTTCCGAGGGGTTATGGACCACGCCGAAGCACGATCAACCTGACCACGAGGGTCTATTTCCAACAAGCAAACAAAGAACAAGCAAGAAACTAAGATTGCATTCTGGATATTGTGAATATAAGATGAAAGCTTTATTGATCAAGGTGGGGTTCTGTGACGTCTTTGTCTGGTCGTTGAACACAAATGAAGTACACGAAGTTGCAGCTATGGTGAACTTTTAATCTAAACAAAACCCAAATTCTAAACGATGCCCTAAGGGATGTATATATGGAGCAAAGAGTGGGGTATTTCGTGGCCCTTCGAGGAGGGGTCCAAAACCAACCCTTACTCTTCTTTCCCCACACATACGGACACTAAAAACAGCCTATAATCAAGTATTTCAAAATTTCATAGGCTTAGCCCAAAAATAAGGGGACATAGCACCTGGAATAGCCTCTTGACGAAATTTATGAAGTGGCATCTTGTATATTTTGTCCCAGGCTTCATGTACTCATTATGGTGGCTTCAAAGTCCTGGAATCATCACTTGTAGCTCCGTTCTTGTTCCCCTTGCGCATGCCATCATCTCCATGCTTGAACTTGCTCCAAGGTTCATCTTTCTTGTCCAAGCTAGGCCCTTCATTTGTAAGAAAAAAAATGTATCCAATTTAGGTAGCACCATATTCTCATGAACATTAGAAACGTTACCAAGAAACAAAAGTACCTGGTAATTCAATTGGCATGCGCGAGCTCTAGTAATTGGTCTTTTATGTATAGAAACAGGGGATGTGGGTGTAACAATGATATTGATGTCCTCATCAGACTCCCATGGCATTTTTCTTAGAGGCAAACTTCCTAAAGAAACTTATCTTATTTCTATAAATAAAATTCTGAAATTTTTAGTCCACAAAATTTTTGTCAACAAAACTTCACAAGATTGATAGCAGCTACTCATGAGGATGCATAGAGGCGATATTAAGCATTCAAACTACTTAGAACTCTAAGAATTCAACATGCAAGCTCATCTACATCAGCACCAAGAGTAGATAATTATTCAAAATACAAACTACTAAAGCAAAAACTAATTGGAGCAATGGAGGAGTCACATACCAAGTAGCAATTCCCCAAAACAGTTTTAGAAATGGAGCTTCGAGCAAAGAGATCGAAATCCGTGGGTTTGAGAGCAAGAACACGAGAGAGAGAGAGAGAGAGCAATGGTGAATTTTTTTCTAGATGTAGGAGATGACAAGGGCTAAAGAGATAAGTGAGGGGGCCCACGTGGGGATCACAACCCACCATGGCATGCCTGGGGCTGCTGGCGTGCCCAGGTGGGTTGTGCCCACCTGGTGCACTCCCCTCTGATGTTATTTGCACTAAAAATAAAAAAAATTGTATCAAATTTTCAGGGCATTCTAAGCACCTATATTTTTGTGTCATTGTTATTATTATTATTATTGCATGGGAAATCCAGAAAATAGGATAAACATGGCATTTTATTTTATTTAACTAAGAAAAATAGGGAACAAAAGGTAAGGTCAGAAGGTAGTGCCTACTAAATGCATCAACTTCATACCTCTAAAAAATGATCCATTAATAAGGTTGATCAAGTCTTTTAACAACCACCTTCGATTAGCATGAAACCGAAGAACATTCGTAAAACACTAAGTTACCTCAACGGGGATATGCATGTCCCGAACAATAAGTATATCATATTTCTTTTTGGCAGTTGGTAGAGGTAGTTGAAAAATTCAAATAGTGAGTGTCAAAGATTTTTCAATAACATTAATACCATTCACTTGGAATTGTTTCTTTGGAAAGTGCACCGTATGCTCATTACTATTGATATGAAAAGTGGTCTTGCTTTTATTGCAATCAATAATAGCCCCGCAGTATTCAAAAAGGGTCTACCATGGGTAATCTGCATATTGTCATCCTTGGGCATCTCAAGTATAACAAAGTCTGTTAAGATAGTAACATTTGCGACAACAACGGGCACATCTTCACAAATACCTGGTAGTCAATTTGTTACGATTTGCAAAGATATTTCAGTAGGTGTGATTTTATTCAAGTCAAGTCTTTTATATAAAGAGAAAGGCATAACACTAACACCAGCTCCTAAATCACACAAAGTAGTTTTAACATAATTTCTTTCGATGGATGAAGGTATAGTTAGTATTCCTGGATCTCCGATTTTTTTAGGCACTCCATCCTTAAAAGAATAACTAGAAAGCATGGTGGAGATTTCAGCTTCATGTATTTTCCTTTTGTTAGTGATGATGTCTTCCATATATTTTGCATAAGGGACCATCTTTAAAATATCAGTCAAGCGAGTGCGCAAAAAGACTGGCCTAATAATTTCAGCAAAGCGTTCAAATTCTCCATCATATTTTTTCTTAGTTGATTTAGGTGGAAAGGGCATGGGTTTTTGAACCCATGGTTCTCTTTCTCTTCCATGTTTTCTAGCAACAAAGTCTCTTTTATCATATATTTTATTCTTAGGTTGTGGGTTATCAAGATCAATAGCTGGTTCTATTTCAACATCATTATCTGGTTCTTTATCTTTGTCTAGTTGAGTGTTTTCATGAACATCATCATTATCTTTTTCATTATCATTAGATGAATGTTCATCACTAGATTGAGTTTAGCCATTAGAAATAGAAACATTGTGTAACACCCCGGATATGACTTTCGCAATTTGTACTCCAACTCTTGCCGTTTCCGATGTTAAGTTATTTTATTTTCTTGGGTTCGGGTTTTTGTCTCCGTATGTTGTTATCGTTGTCATGCATCTCATATCATGTCATCATGTGCATTGCATTTGCATACGTGTTCATCTCATGCATCCAAGTATTTTCCCCGTTGTCCGTTTTGCATTCCGACGCTTCGTTCTCCTCCGGTGGTCATTTCTACCTTTCTTTCGTGTGTGGGGATTAAACATTTCCGGATTGGACCGAGACTTGCCAAGCGGCCTTGGTTTACTGCCGATAGACCGCCTGTCAAGATTCATATCATTTGGACTTCGTTTGATACTCCAACGGTTAACCGAGGGACCGAAAAGGCCTCGTGTGTGTTGCAGCCCAACACCCCTCCAATTTGGCCCAAAACCCACCTAACCCTTCTCCATCATCTAGAGCGTTCGATCACGATCGTGTGGCCGAAAACCGCACCTCATTTGGACCTTCCTAGCTCCCTCTATGCCTATAAATATCTCCCCCATTCGGAATCACGGGTAAAACCCTAGATCCGCTCCTCCCCGCGCCGCTCGACAACGTCCGCGTCGAGCCGGACGTGTCCGGATCTTCCCCCGCCGCCACTTGTCGCCGCGCCATTCGCCCGCGCCCTCAGCCCCACTTCGCCGCCGCCGCCATCCCGTGAGGCCCGGACGGGCCCTCCCGGCCCACGCGCGCCCCGCGCCTCCCCCAAGCAGCGCCGCCCGCGCCCCTCGCCGCCGCCCTTCGCCCCGACGCCGGCCGGCTGCTCCGCCCGCCCCTCGACGCCGGCGCGTCGCCGCGCCTCATCCGCCGCCCCGCCGCCGTCCGGCGACCTCCTCCGGCCACCGCCTCACCTGCTCGCGCCGGCAAGCTCTTCAACTCCGGCGGCCACCTCCGATTCCGGCGATCCTCGAAATCCGCGCCGGATGGATCTAGATCTGGATCTGAGACGGTTGACTTTTTGCCCGAAACCCTAATCCATGTGCTCCTGTTCGTCATGCTATATCTCTGCATCCGTAACTCAGTTTTTGGCATATAGCATATCAAAATGTTCATCTCAGAGAGTACATCATTTCATTCCATTGCATCATTTTCATTTGAGTTCATTTGGATGCCCAAATGCTGTTAGAATAGGGCTACTTGAGATAATTGTCAGATCTGCTACTCCATTTGCATATTTGTCATTTTTGCCATGATTATTGTGTGCATGATATGCCCATGAGCTCTACATATGTTTTGTTAAGGGTTTTGCCATCTTTCCAGAGGTGCAACCCATGTATTTTTGTGATGTGTGTGGTGTCTAGCACAAGCTTTCCAAGTGAGGCACTTGGTAATTCTGATTTCAGGGACTTAGCATTTCCACTAAGTCCTTGATCTGTTTATTTCATATGGCCATATGTTCATGTTGTTTCCTAGTGATCCGTGCCTCTTTTGAGGATGATCGGTAAGGATGTTTTGTTAATCTTGTAGTGCTCTATCCATCCATGTCTTTGTTTGCAATTATGGAGCACCCTAGCTTGAGTCAATCGAGCTCTACTTTTGCTACTTCGTAAATCTGGGCAGATTGTCTACTTGTTAGCGATTTTGCCGATGATGTTGTAGTTGATCCGTGCATGCTATGCTATTGTTCTTGCCATGTCTAGATTTCATTTTGTGTATTCTTGATGGGTGTATGCTTAGATTGTCATGACTTGCTCCGTAGTGAGTGCATCGAGCTCGTAAACATGCCTACTTGATATCTGTTTTCAGCATGCTCCAGTTTTCACTAAGTCTGTGATCTGATTATGTTTTTGCCATGTTCACATGCTTGCAATTGTATTTTCTGATCCCTTTTGGCTCAAGGTCACTAAGGGACTTTTGTTAAGCTCTTTGAGTAGCTCCATGCCATGCTTTACTTTGCCATGTTCAGGTCCTATAGCATGTAGTTTTGTTGCTCCGAAGAGTGCTATCTGATCTGAAATTCCAGACAAGTGTTAATTTCACTAAGTCTGAGATCTGTTTCCATATGCATTTTTGCCATGCTTGTTTGAACCTGTTAATGGATGAATTGGCCATAGCTCAGTGCTAGACTTTTGTTAAGCATCTTGAATGCATCCCTGCCATGTATTTTGATGCCATGTTTGGGTGCTGTAGCATGTTCATCTCATTGCATTTAGATGGCTACTTGCTGTAAATCGCAGAACCGTGGTCATATTTGAATTGCTTGCCATTTCCAAACCGTAACTCCGATTCCGGCGTTCTTTATATCGTTTTCAAGCGATTTCATCTCATCTTTCCAGTGGCACACTTGGATTCCCAAGTTGAGGCCAGGTTCATGCATCCCTTGTCAAATCTTGCATATGCATCCCATCGCATCCCGCATAGCATACCATCTTTGCATCATATTGTTTGAGCTTTGCACGTGGTTGATTGTGTCCTTGTTGCTTGTTTGTCTTGTTTGGGTAGAGCCGGGAGACGAGTTCGCTAATGAGGAGCCCGTTGAGTTTGCTTTCGAGGATCCAGGCAACTCTGACAACTTTGCAGGCGAGATGATCATACCCTCGAAATCCCTACTATCTTTGCTATGCTAGATTGCTCGCTCTTTTGCTATGCCAATGCTACGATGCCTACCACTTGCTTTCAAGCCTCCCAAATTGCCATGTCAAACCTCTAACCCACCATGTCCTAGCAAACCGTTGATTGGCTATGTTACCACTTTGCTCAGCCCCTCTTATAGTGTTGCTAGTTGCAGGTGAAGATTGGAGGCCGTTCCTTGTTGGAACTTTTATTTACTTGTTGGGATATCATTATATTGCCCTGTTATCTTAATGCATATATATACTTGGTAAAGGGTGGAAGGCTCGGCCTCTCGCCTAGTGTTTTGTTCCACTCTTGTCGCCCTAGTTTCCGTCATATCGGTGTTATGTTCCCGGATTTTGCGTTCCTTACACGGTTGGGTTATAATGGGAACCCCTTGATAGTTCGCCTTGATTAAAGCTTTTCCAGCAATGCCCAACCTTGGTTTTACCGTTTGCCACCGAGCCTATTTTTCCCTTGGGTTTCCGGAGCCCGAGGGTCATCTTATTTTAAACCCCCCCGGGCCAGTGCTCCTCTGAGTGTTGGTCCACCTGCCAGCTGCCGGTGGCCACCAAGGGCAACTCTGGGCTGGCCTACCCGTACCTAAGACAATCTGAGTGTTCCCTAAGAAAGGGATATGTGCAGCTCCTATCGGAATTTGTCGGCACATTCGGGCGGTGTTGCTGGTCTTGTTTTAACCTGTCGAAGTGTCTTGAAGAACCGAGGTACCAAGTCTGATCGGAACGTCTTGGGAGGAGGTCTATTCCTTCATCGACCGTGAGAGCTTGTCATGGGCTAAGTTGGGACTCCCCTGCAGGGATTTGAACTTTCGAAAGCCGTGCCCACGGTTATGTGCAGATGGGAATTTGTTAATGTCCGGTTGTAGATAACTTGAACCTTAATTTAACTAAAATGAATCAACTGAGTGTGTTACCGTGATGGCCTCTTCTCGGCGGAGTCCGGTAAGTGGACACGGTGTTGGAGTAATGCTTGCGCAGGTTACTCTCTAGTTTCTCGCTCGCGCTTTGCCTCCTCTTCTCGCTCTCTTTTGCGAGCAGGACAGACACCTTATATGCTAGTCGCTTGCTGCAGCTCCACTTATATTTACCTTGCCTTACCTATAAGCTTAAATAGTCTTGATCGCGAGGGTGCGAGATTGCTGAGTCCCTGTGGCTCACAGATTACTATTACACCAGATGCAGGGCCTGATGATTCCGCTCCAGGTGACGTGCTCAAGCTCAAGTGGGAGTTCGACGAAGACTCTCAACGTTACTATGTTTCCTTTCCTAACGATCGGTAGTGGTGCCCGGTTGGGGGTGATCGGGACTGTGTCGCATGTTGGGTTATCTTTTATTTTGGCGCCGTAGTCGGGCCATGAGTGTTTGGATGATGTAATGTTATTTATGTACCTTGATTGACGTGGCGAGTGTAAGCCAACTATGTTATCTCCCCTTTATTATTATATTACATGGGATGTTGTAAAGATTACCTTACTTGCGACATATGCCTTCAATGCGATTATGTCTCTAAGTCGTGCCTCGACACGTGGGAGCTATAGTCGCATCGAGGGTGTTACAAGTTGGTAATCAGAGCCTTCCCCGACCTTAGGAGCCCCATTGCTTGATCGTTTTTAGCGGCCGAGTTGTGTCTAGAAAAATGTTTTGAGTCATTTAGGAATTATATATCGGAGAGTTTAGGAATTCTTTTTACTTCCCAGTCTCCTCATCGCTCTGGTAAGGCATCCTGACGTAGAGTTTTGACTCTTCTCTTCTCAAATTTCACTAAAAAAATTTAGGATCACGCGGGTATCTTGGAATCGTTCCGATGGTTTTATGATGAGAACATTGTCTTGGTGCCTCCTGTCAGGGGTTTTGTGGAAGTGTCCCGGGGAGTTGAGCTCTGAGGTGTTGTCGTCATAATTTTATCGTTGCAGTTCTGGAATACCTGAGTTTAGTACGCCGACATCGAAAATCTCTTTTATGCAGTTCGTTGGTGAGATAACCTCGACGCCACCCAGTACTGGGGCGGGAGTTCGGGAGTATCGCCATAACTTGTATAACGGATGCTTTTCGAAGGTTGAGGTAGATGGTTTCCGAAGTTTTTCTCGGTTATGTGTTGAAGGATGGATATAGCTGGATGTAGGATTTGCTAGATTTGGGTGAGATATTATGCTTCCCCTATATCCCCAACACCTGATTGCATAACCGGAAAGGTTCGGGAGTTTCATAGGTGGGAATTCTCGTACCTCTAGTTCTTCTTCCACGGATATTGGTTTGAGATTGGGATTTCTTACCAATTATTCGTTCTTGATTCGTACCTTGTTGATTTATTTCTCTACCTTAATTCTACGTGGCTTCTCAATTTATGGATATGTGACCATTTCAAGAGGAATGCATTCGTTCATTTTGTTCGGATGTGAAGACTATATGTTGCAATTTTCATTCCGTTGGATTCAGCTTCAATATTTTTCTGTCTATGTGCTAATGGTGGTCAACCTCTTCAGGATGGCTCCTCCAACGCGCACGACTCTGAATCCTGATCCGCCACCACCTCCACCTCCTCCGGAGGCATGGCAAGCTGTGATGGCCGCAACCAATGCAAACACACAGTTGATCATGCAAATTCTCCAAGAGCGCAATCAAGGCAACCAAGGGAACCAAGGCAACAATCAGAATCACTCTGCTACACTCAACCAGTTCCTTGCTAACGGGCCAAAGACTTTCAGCAATTGTGTTGAGGCAACCGATGCTGACGATTGGCTTGTGGATCTGTGCAAGCATTTCGAGTGCAGTAACGTCAGGCCTGAGGACTTTGTCAAGTTCGCTTCCTTCCAACTCAAAGATCAAGCTGCAGAATGGTTCCAGCAGTACAAGGACTCCAGAGGTGGACGTGTTATCACTTGGGATGAATTCCGTCAAGATTTCAGAGCTCACCATATCCCTCAGAGCGTGGTTGAAAGCAAGCGTGAGGAATTCCGCAACCTGAAGCAAGGCTCTTTGTCTGTCTATGACTACAACAAGTTGTTTCAGAAGCTCGCCCGCTTTGCCAAGCAGGACGTCCCTGATGAGAAGAGCATGATATACCAATTCAGGGGTGGTCTCAGAGAAGAAATTCAGCTAGCTCTTGTTCTCTTTGAGCCCTGGAGGTACGATGAGTTCTACAACATGGCATTGAAGCAAGAGGCCGCTCAATTGAGGTGTGATGCTTCCAAGAAGCGAGTCAGAGATGCTACTCCTTCTTCCTCTACTCAAGTGGCCAAGCAGCAGAAGTATTGGCTTCCTCCTCCTCCGTTCCGTCAGCCGTATCAGCAGAAGAGCAAAGGTGGCAGTGGATCTTCCCACCCACCCAACCCTGGCTTTCAGAACAAGACTTCGTCTCAAGCTCCAAGATCGAGTGCTCCGTATCACCGTCCGCTTTCAGAGGTCACGTGCAACAAGTGCCAATAGAAGGGTCACTATGCCAACAAGTGTTTCAACCAGAGGTGTCTTCCTCCTCCTCCTCCTGTCAGATCGGCAAGTACAGCTGTGGTCAAGCATAACCCCAAGCACGCCAAGGTCAACTAGATGAACGCAGCTCAGGCAGAGGACTCATCAGATGTCATCATGGGTAACGTTCATGTTAATAATATTCCTGCAAAAGTTCTTTTTGACATGGGTGCATCCCATTGTTTCATCTCGAGACCGTTTTCCTCTAAGCATGGTTTGGCTCTACAAATTTTGCCTAGTCCGTTAGCAGTTGTCTCTCCCGGTAGGCGCATGCATGCTAACTCCATTGCTCCGGATGTTACTATCACTTTGGGTGACTACAAGTTTCTATCTTCTCCTACGGTTCTTGGTGACTCTGATATTGATCTTATTCTCAGAATGGATTGGCTTTCTAAGCACAAGGCTCAGCTTGATTGTGCAGCCAGGCAGATTCAATTGACTCATTCGTCTGAGGATGTAATTGTGTTTGCCGCTCGTGATGATACCATTCGTCTGTTTTCTCTTAATGAGAAGGGTGAACTGGATGCTTTCTCACAAATTCCAATCGTTTGCGAATATCAAGACGTCTTTCCAGAAGAGCTTCCAGGAATGCCTCCGCACCGGCCAGTTGAATTCGTCATTGATCTTGAGCCTGGCACGGAATCTGTGTGCAAACGTCCTTACAAGCTCGGACCTGAAGAGTTGAAGGAGCTGAAGAAGCAACTCGATATTCAAGAGAAAATGGGTCTCATCCGGCCTAGTTCTTCTCCGTGGGTTTGTGGTGTTCTTTTTTTGAAGAAGAAGGATGGAACGGACCGACTTTGTGTTGATTACCGTTCATTGAACAAGAAGACCATCAAGAACAAATACCCACTTCCCAACATCAACGAGCTGTTCGAGTAACTCAAAGGTGCCCAAGTATTCTCCAAGCTTGATCTTCGTATGGGTTATCATCAGATTCGTATCCGTGAGCAAGATATTCCCAAGACGGCTTTCAGGACAAGCTATGGTTCATATGAATACACTGTCATGTCTTTTGGCCTTGTCAACGCTCCTCTGACTTTCTCTCGCATGATGAACTTCATCTTCAACGCCTACACCAATGACTTCGTTTTGGTCTATCTCGACGACATTCTGGTTTTCTCGAAGAACAAGGAAGATCATGCCAAACACTTGTGTTTGGTTCTTGATAAGCTCAGGGAACATCAGATCTACGCCAAGTTCTCCAAGTGTGAATTTTGGCTCAATGAGGTTCTTTATCTTGGTCATATCATCTCTGCCAAGGGCATTGCGGTGAATCCTGAGAAGGTGTCTGCAATTGTGAATTGGGAACCTCCTCAGAACGTGAAGCAACTCCGTAGCTTCCTCGGTCTCGCAAGCTATTGCCGAAGATTGATTGAAAACTTTTCTAAGATCGCGAAGCCTCTCTCAAATCTTCTCCAGAAGCACGTCAAGTACGTTTGGTCTCCGGAGTGTGACATTGCTTTCAACACTTTGAAAGAGAAATTGATCACTGCTCCAGTTCTGACTCCACCTGATGAATCCAAGCCGTACGAGGTCTTTTGTGATGCCTCTCTCCAAGGTCTTGGCGCAGTATTGATGCAAGAGAAGAAAGTTGTTGCTTATACCTCTCGCCAGTTGAAGCCCAATGAGAAGAACTACCCCACTCATGATCTCGAGTTGGCGGCAGTTGTGCATGCTCTTTTGACTTGGAGACATCTTCTATTGGGAAGAAAAGTGGACATTTTCACTGATCACAAGAGTCTCAAGTACATCTTCACTCAGCCTAATCTCAACCTCAGGCAAACTCGATGGGTCGAAATGATTCAAGAGTATAATCCGAGTATCGAGTATACTCCAGGCAAGGCCAATGTGATTGCTGACGCATTGAGCAGAAAGGCTTACTGCAACAGTCTGATTCTCAAGCCTTATCAACCCGAGCTTTGTGAAGCTTTCCGCAAACTTAATCTGCAAGTTGTTCCTCAAGGTTTCCTCGCCAACCTTCAAGTCTCTCCTACCTTGGAAGACCAGATTCGCCAAGCCCAGCTTCTTGATGCTATGGTGAAAAAGGTGAAGATTGGGATTGCCAAGAGTCAACCCAAGTACAAGTGCTACCGTCTTGATGACAAGGACACTCTCTTCTTCGAGGATCGTATTGTTGTGCCCAAAGGTGAACTTCGTAAAGTGATCATGAATGAGGCTCACAATTCTCTCCTCTCCATCCACCCTAGGAGTACGAAGATGTATCAGGACCTCAAGCAGGCTTATTGGTGGACTCGAATGAAGCGCGAGATTGCTCAGTTCGTGAATGAATGTGATGTGTGCAGAAGAGTGAAGGCAGAACACCAAAGCCCAGTTGGTCTCCTCCAACCTCTTGCCATTCCAGAATGGAAGTTTGACCACATTGAGATGGACTTCATGACTGGGTTTCCAAAGTCCAAGCGTGGCAATGATGTTATATTCGTTGTCATCGACAAACTCACTAAAGTGGCTCATTTTCTGCCTATCAAAGAGTCGATCACTGCAGCTCAATTGGCGGAACTCTATACCTCTCGGATTGTCTCTCTTCACGGTATTCCTCAAGTGATCTCTTCAGACCGTGGCAGCATCTTTACCTCCAAGTTTTGGGATTCTTTTCAGAAGGCCATGGGCACCAACATCCGCTTCAGCACAGCTTTCCATCCTCAAACTAGCGGTCAAGTCGAGCGTGTCAACCAGATTCTTGAAGATATGCTCAAGGCTTGTGTGATCTCCTTCGGCATGAAGTGGGAGGATTGTCTTCCTTATGCTGAATTCTCCTACAACAACAATTTCCAAGCAAGTTCGGGCAAGGCCCCTTTTGAAATTCTGTATGGCAGGAAGTGCCGTACCCCTCTCAACTGGTCTGAAACCGGTGAACGTCAGCTTTTGGGAAATGACTTAATCACAGAGGTAGAGGAAATGTGCAAAGTCATTCGAGATAACCTCAAAGCAGCCCAATCCCGCCAGAAGAGCTACTATGATAGTAAGCACCGTGATTTGTCTTTCAAGATCGGAGATCATGTTTACCTCCGTGTCTCTCCTATGAAAGGTACTCGTCGCTTCGGTATCAAAGGGAAGCTTGCCCCTAGATACGTGGGACCTTTCAAGATTGTCAGCAAAAGAGCCGATCTCGCCTATCAACTCGAGCTTCCTTCAAACTTTGCAAATGTTCATGATGTGTTCCATGTCTCTCAGCTTCAAAAGTGCTTTAAGACTCCTGACCGCACTGTCAACTTCGAGGACATTGAGCTCCAAGAAGATCTTTCCTATCATGAGCACCCAGTTGCTATTCTCGAAGAGACTGAACGCAAGACTCGCAATAAGTCAATCAAATTCCTCAAAGTCAAGTGGTCACACCATTCCGACCGTGAAGCTACCTGGGAACGCGAGGATCACCTCCGTTCTGAATACCCGGTGTTCTTTCAGTCCTAGATCTCGGGACGAGATCCTTTCGTAGTGGTGGAGTGTTGTAACACCCTGGATATGACTTTCCCAATTTGTACTCCAACTCTTGCCGTTTCCGGCGTTAAGTTATTTTATTTTCTCGGGTTCGGGTTTTTTTCTCCGTGTGTTGTTATCGTTGTCATGCATCTCATATCATGTCATCATGTGCATTGCATTTGCATACGTGTTCATCTCATGCATCCAAGCATTTTCCCCGTTGTCCGTTTTGCATTCCGGCGCTTCGTTCTCCTCCGGTGGTCATTTCTACCTTTCTTTCGTGTGTGGGGATTAAACATTTCCGGATTGGACCGAGATTTGCCAAGCGGCCTTGGTTTACTGCCGGTAGACCGCCTGTCAAGTTCGTATCATTTGGACTTCGTTTGATACTCCAACTGTTAACCGAGGAACCGAAAAGGCCTCGTGTGTGTTGCAGCCCAACACCCCTCCAATTTGGCCCAAAACCCACCTAACCCTTCTCCATCATCTAGAGCGTTCGATCACGATCGCGTGGCCGAAAACCGCACCTCATTTGGACTCTCGTAGCTCCCTCTATGCCTATAAATATCTCCCCCATTCGGAATCACAGGTAAAACCCTAGATCCGCTCCTCCCCGCGCCGCCGAACAACGTCCGCGTCGAGCCGGACGTGTCTGGATCTTCCCCCGCCGCCACTTGTCACCGCGCCATTCGCCCGCGCCCTCAGCCCCACTTCACCGTCGCCAGCCCGTGAGGCCCGGGACGGGCCCTCCCGGCCCACGCGCGCCCCGCGCCTCCCCCCGAGCAGCGCCGCCCGCGCCCCTCGCCGGCCGCCCGCGCCCCTCGCTGGCGCCCTTCGCCCCGACGCTGGCCGACTGCTCCGCCCCGCCGCCTTGACGCCGGCGCGTCGCCGCGCCTCGTCCGCCGCCCCGCCGCCGTCCGGCGACCTCCTCCGGCCACCGCCTCACCTCCTCGCGCCGGCAAGCTCTTCAACTCCGGCGGCCACCTCTGATTCTGGCGATCCTCGAAATCTGCGCCGGCTGGATCTAGATCTGGATCTGAGACGGTTGACTTTTTTCCCGAAACCCTAATCCATGTGCTCCTGTTCGTCATGCTATATCTCCGCATCCGTAACTCCGTTTTTGGCATATAGCATATCAAAATGTTCATCTCAGAGAGTACACCATTTCATTCCGTTGCATCATTTTCATTTGAGTTCATCTTGATGCCTGAAATGCTGTTAGAAGAGGGCTACTTGAGATAATTGTCAGATCTGCTACTCCATTTGCATATTTGTCATTTTTGCCATGATTATTGTGTGCATGATATGCCCATGAGCTCTACATATGTTTTGTTACGGGTTTTGCCATCTTTCCAGAGGTGCAACCCATGTATTTTTGTGATGTGTGTGGTGTCTAGCACAAGCTTGCCAAGTGAGGCACTTGGTAATTCTGATTTCAGGGACTTAGCATTTCCACTAAGTCCTTGATCTGTTTATTTCATATGGCCATATGTTCATGTTGTTTCCTAGTGATCCGTGCCTCTTTTGAGGATGATCAGTAAGGATGTTTTGTTAATCTTGTAGTGCTCTATTCATCCATGTCTTTGTTTGCAATTATGGAGCACCCTATCTTGAGTCAATCAATCTCTACTTTTGCTACTTCGTAAATCTGGGCAGATTGTCTACTTGTTAGCGATTTTGCCGATGATGTTGTAGTTCATCAGTGCATGCTATGCTATTGTTCTTGCCATGTCTAGCTTGCATTTTGTGTATTCTTGATGGGTGTATGCTTAGATTGTCATGACTTGCTCCGTAGTGAGTGCATCGAGCTCGTAAACATGCCTACTTGATATTTGTTTTCAGCATGCTCCAATTTTCACTAAGTCTGTGATCTGATTATGTTTTTGCCATGTTCACATGCTTGCAATTGTATTTTCTGATCCGTTTTGGCTCAAGGTTACTAAGGGACTTTTGTTAAGCTCTTTGAGTAGCTCCATGCTATGCTTTACTTTGCCATGTTCAGGTCCTGTAGCATGTAGTTTTGTTGCTCCGAAGAGTGCTATCTGATCTGAAATTCCAAACAAGTGTTAATTTCACTAAGTCTGAGATCTGTTCGTCAAATGCTTTTTTCCATGCTTGTTTGAACCTGTTAATGGATGAATTGGCCGTAGCTCAGTGCTAGACTTTTGTTAAGCATCTTGAATACATCCCTGCCATGTATTTTGATGCCATGTTTGGGTGCTGTAGCTTGTTCATCTCATTGCATTTAGATGGCTACTTGCTGTAAATCGCAAACCGTGGCCATATTTGAATTGCTTGCCATTTCCAAACCGTAACTCCGATTCCCACGTTCTTTATATCGTTTTCAAGAGATTTCGTCTCATCTTTCCAGTGGAACACTTGGATTCCCAAGTTGAGGCCAGGTTCATGCATCCCTTGTCAAATCTTGCATATGCATCCCGCATCGCATCCCGCATAGCATACCATCTTTGCATCATATTGTTTGAGCTTTGCACGTGGTTGATTGTGTTCCGTTTGCTTGTTCGTCTTATTTGGCTAGATCCGGGAGACGAGTTCGCTAACGAGGAGCCCGTTGAGTTTGCTTTCGAGGATCCAGTCAACTCTGACAACTTTGCAGGCATGATGGTCATACCCTCGAAATCACTACTATCTTTGCTATGCTAGATTGCTCGCTCTTTTGCTATGCCAATGCTACGATGCCTACCACTTGCTTTAAAGCCTCCCAAATTGCCATGTCTAACCTCTAACCCACCATGTCCTAGAAAACCGTTGATTGGCTATGTTACCGCTTTGCTCAGCCCCTCTTATAGCGTTGCTAGTTGCAGGTGAAGATTGGAGGCCGTTCCTTGTTGGAACTTTTATTTACTTGTTGGGATATCATTATATTGCCCTGTTATCTTAATGCATCTATATACTTGGTAAAGGGTGGAAGGCTCGGCCTCTCGCCTAGTGTTTTGTTCCACTCTTGCCGCCCTAGTTTCCGTCATATCGGTGTTATGTTCCCGGATTTTGCGTTCCTTACGCGGTTGGGTTATAATGGGAACCCCTTGATAGTTCGCCTTGATTAAAGCTTTTCAAGCAATGCCCAACCTTGGTTTTACCATTTGCCACCTAGCCTCTTTTTCCCTTGGGTTTCTGGAGCCCGAGGGTCATCTTATTTTAAACCCCCCTGGGCCAGTGCTCCTCTGAGTGTTGGTCCACCTGTCAGCTGCCGGTGGCCACCAGGGGCAACTCTGGGCTGGCCTACCAGTACCTAAGACAATCTGAGTGTGCCCTGAGAAAGAGATATGTGCAGCTCCTATCGGAATTTGTTGGCACATTCGGGCGGTGTTGCTGGTCTTGTTTTAACCTGTGAAGTGTCTTGAAGAACCGAGGTACCGAGTATGATCGGAACGTCTCGGGAGGAGGTCTATTCCTTTGTCGACCGTGAAAGCTTGTCATGGGCTAAGTTGGGACCCCCCTGCAGGGATTTGAACTTTCGAAAGCTGTGCCCGCGGTTATGGGCAGATGGGAATTTGTTAATGTCCGGTTGTAGATAACTTGAACCTTAATTTAACTAAAATGAATCAACTGAGTGTGTTACCGTGATGGCCTCTTCTCGGCGGAGTCTGGGAAGTGGACACGGTGTTGGAGTAATGCTTGCGCAGGTTGCTCTCTAGTTTCTCACTCGCGCTTTGCCTCCTCTTCTCGCTCTCTTCTGCGAGCAGGACAGCCACCTTATATGCTAGTCGCTTGCTGCAGCTCCACTTATATTTACCTTGCCTTACCTTTAAGCTTAAATAGTCTTGATCGCGAGGGTGCGAGATTGCTGAGTCCCTGTGGCTCACAGATTACTATTACACCAGATGCAGGGCCTTATGATTCCGCTCCAGGTGACGCGCTCGAGCTCAAGTGGGAGTTCGACGAAGACTCTCAACGTTACTATGTTTCCTTTCCTAACGATCAGTAGTGGTGCCCAGTTGGGGGTGATCGGGACCGTGTCGCATGTTGGGTTATCTTTCATTTTGGCGCCGTAGTCGGGCCATGAGTGTTTGGATGATGTAATGTTATTTATGTACCTTGATTGACATGGCGAGTGTAAGCCAACTATGTTATCTCCCATTTATTATTATATTACATGGGATGTTGTAAAGATTATCTTACTTGCGACATATGCCTTCAATGCGATTATGTCTCTAAGTTGTGCCTCGACACGCGGGAGCTATAGTCGCATCGAGGGTGTTACACATCGTTATTATTATCAAGAGGTTTTTCTACTTCAAGTTCACTGGAGGTAAGCAAAGTCCTATCATTTTTCTTTTTCTTCTTGTTTTTAGAAGGACAAGGTGCATCAGTGTTAATTCTTTAAGAGTCTTGTTCAATTATTTTAGGGTTAACCTCGGGATAAAGTGGTTCCTGAGTCATTTTACCTCCTCTAGTTGCTACTCTAATAGTAAATTCATTTATATTATTATTCAGTTCATCAAGCACTTATTTTTTGAGATTTAGCAACTTGTTCTAACTAGGTATGAACCATATAGGCATGTTTTCCTACACCACTAACTTCATTAGTGATTCTAAATAACAAGTTACTGAAGTGAGTAATCATATCAGAATTGTATTTCAACTATTTCATAACATTTGCGTTGAAGTGATCTTGTTTTCTAATGTAGTTATCAAACTCATAAAAGCATTGACTAGGATGTTCATTCTAAGGGATGTCACTTTCATCAAATTTCATTAAAGAGTTTTCCTCTACCACCTGTGGTGGTGGTGTGTCATGTCCATGGATTTCTTCAATAGGGGGTAAAATTTTGACATCTTCAGCTTTAATACCTTTTTTCCTTCATACTTTTTTTTGCCTCTTGCATATCTTCAGGACTGAGATATAAGATACCCCTCTTCTTCAGAGTGGGTTTAGGGGGTGGTTCAGGAAGAGTCCAATCATCATAAGTTTTCAATATATTATTCAATAATTCCTTAGCTTGTTCAATAGTTCGTTCCCTGAAAATATAACGAACATAACTATCTAGGAAGTCCCTAGAAGCATATGTTAGTCCATTATAGAAGATATCAAGTATTTCATTTTTCTTAAGAGGATGATTAGGAATAGCATTAAGCAATTGGAGAAGCCTCCCCCAAGCTTGTGGGAGACTCTCTTCTTCAATTTGCACAAAGTAAAATATTTCCTGTAAGGCAGCTTGTTTCCTATGAGCAAGGAAATATTTTTCAGAGACGTAGTAAATCATATCCTGGGGAATATGCATAGAACCAGGAGCAAGAGTATTTTACCATATCTTAACATCACCCTTTAATGAGAATGAAAATAACATGTGAATGTAATAGTAGCGAATTTTCTCTTCATGAGCAAATAGGGTGGCTATATCATTTAATTTAGTAACGTGTGCCACAACGGTTTCAATTTCATAACCATGGCAAGGATTAGATTCAACCAAAGTAATTAAATCCGGGTTGACTGAGAATTCATAATCCTTATCATTAAGAAAGATATATGAAGTAGCAAATTTAGGATCACATTTCATTCTAGCATTCAAAGTTTTGTCTTTCAGTTTGCATAGTAGTTTCTTAAGATCATTACAAGCAAGAAAGTATCTAGCTATCCCCCATCCATAACTTAACCTTCAGGTATCTTGGGAAATTCATATCTAGGAGAGCTAGGTCTAATAGGTGTTTCAAGATTTTCAGTTTCAAGTACTTCATCCGTTTTAGCATTCTCAATATTTTTAGCTCTAGCAAGTTCATCAAGAAATTCGCCTAGTGGCATATTATCATCAAGCAAGGTACTAGCATCATCATGAGTAGTATTCATAGCAGAAGTAGCATCATCAATAACTTATGATGTATCAGGATTAATAGCATGTCATGGTGTTGCAAGTGTACTCAAAACAGAAGGTGAATCAAGTGCAGAGTGTGATGGTAGTTCCTTACCTCCCCTCGTTCTAGAGGGAACAATCTTGGTTTTCTTATCCTTCAGATTCTTCATAGAGGCAAATAGATAATAATTCCAAGTGAATCAACAAATATAGCTATGCTCCCCGGCAATGGTGCAAGAAAAAGTTCTTGATAACCCACAAGTATAGGGGACCGTAACAGTTTTCGAGGGTAGAGTATTCAACCCAGATTTATAGATTCGACACAAGGGGAGCCAAAGAATATTTGCAAGTATTATCAGCTGAGTTGTCAATTCAACCACACCTAGAGATTAAATATCTGCAGCAAAGTAATCAATAGCAAACTTGTATAATAGTTTTGATAATAGTGATAACAGCAATAGTAATGGTAAAAGTGATAGCAATGATTTTGTAGCAAGTGTAATAGTAACAGTAGCAGTAGTAACCTAGCATGAGCAATACATGGAAAATTTGTAGGCATTGGATCAGTGAATTCATTGGATGATATTCATCATATAACATTCATAACCTAGGCAAGGATGTTTCCTCCACCACGATTTCAGAGGGCAAGGATGTTTGGGTGTGCACTTGGGGAGCATCGGTACTCAAAACCACGGCCTACTATATATTCTATTTTATAGAGATTGACGTTCATGAGGCGTTTAAATGGCTCTGGAAAGAAAAAAGTATCCTAAAACTCAAGGGTTTTGTTGGTTTCTGCTAGTAGATCGCCTCAACACACGTACTATGCTTAGCAGAAGGCACTAAAACATTGGGACCAACCTCGTCTGTCTGTTGTGTGGAGAACATGTGGAAGAAACTCTTGAGCACCTCTTCTTCCATTGCAAATTTAGTGAAAGATGATGGCCAAGTGTAACGCCCCATGTGTAACCTGCCATATTTGTATTCCAACTCTTTCCATTTCCGACACTAAGTTATGATATTCTTCGTTGTTGGGTTTTTGTCTTTGTTTTGTTTTTGTCTTTGTCATGCATCTCATATCATGTCATCATGTGCATCGCATTTGCATACGTGTTCGTCTCATGCATCTGAGCTTTTTCCCCGTTGTCCGTTTTGCATTTCGGCGCTCCTATGTCCTCCGGTGTCCCTTCCTACCTCTTTTGGTGAGCGGGTGTTAAACGTTTTCGTATTGGACCAAGACTTGCCAAGCGGCCTTGGTTTACTACCGGTAGACCGCCTGTCAAGTTTCGTGCCATTTGGACTTCGTTTGATACTCCAACAGTTAACTGAGGGACCGTAGAGGTCTCGTGTGTGTTGCAGCCCAACACCTCTCCAAAGTGGCCCAAAACCCACCTAAACCCTCTCCATCATCTCGGTCGTTCGATCATGATCGTGTGGCCAAAAATTGTGCTCAATTTGGAGCCTCCTAGCTCCCTCTACCTATAAAAAGGTCCTCCCATTCCAAATCCCGGATCAAATCACTCCTAACCCTAGCTCCCCTCACCTCCGCGCAGCCGGACGCGTCCGCCTGCCGCCGGACAGGATCCCGCGCCTCCACGTGTCGCCTTCCCACTCGTCGCCCGCGCGCCCCACTTCGCCGGCCCGTCCGGGCCCAGGGCAGGCCCTCCCGGCCCGCCTCGCCGCCACTCTGGATTTATCGGCATAGCGGGTGGTCTTGCTGGACTTGTTTTACCATTGTCGAGATGTCTTGTAACCGAGATTCCGAGTCTGATCGGATTGTCTTGGGATAAGGAATATCCTTCGTTGACCCTGAGAGCTTGTGATGGGCTAAGTTGGGACACCCCTGCAGGGATTTGAACTTTCGAAAGCCGTGCCCGCGGTTATGGGCAGATGGGAATTTGTTAATGTCCGGTTGTAGAAAACCTGAAACTTAACTTAATTAAAATGAATCAACAATGTGTGTTCCTGTGATGGTCTCTTTTCGGCAGAGTCCTGGAAGAGAACACGGTCTCGTGTTATGCTTGATCGTAGGTTGTTCTAGGATCACTTCTTGATCATAGTTTCTCGACCGTGCCTTTGCCTTCTCTTCTCGCTCTCATTTGCGTATGTTAGCCACCATATATGCTAGTGCTTGCTGCACCTCCACCTCATACCTTTTCCCTACCTATAAGCTTAAATAGTCTTGATCGCGAGGGTGTGAGATTGCTGAGTCCCCGTGACCCACAGATTACTATCAAAACCAGATGCAGGGACCGATGATACCGCTTCAGGAGATTCGACTAAGCTCAAGTGGGAGTTCGATGAGGACTCAGGACGATACTACGTTTCCTTTCCAGACGACCAGTAGTGGAGCCCAGTTGGGGCGATCGGGGACATTATGCATTTGGGGTTGTCTTTATTTTGGTTCCGTAGTCAGACCTTGATTGTATCTAGATGATTGTAATGTTATATTTATGCTATTGTGTGATGTGGCGATTGTAAGCCAACTATCTACCTCTTTTCCTTATTCAGTACATGGGTTGTGTGAAGATTACCCCACTTGCGACATTGCTTACAATGCGGTTATGCCTCTAAGTCGTGCTTCGACACGTGGGAGATATAGCCGCATCGTGGGCATTACAAGTTGGTAATCAGAGCCTTCCCCGACTTAGGAGCCCCCTGCTTGATCGAATCGTTGGCATTGTTGAGTCTAGAAAAAATGTTTTGAGTGTTTTAGGATTATATATATCGGAGAGTAGGATCCTTTTTACTCCTCAGTCCCTTCGTCACTCTGGTGAGGCATCCTGACGTAGAGTTTTGACTCTTCTCTTCTCAAATTTCACTAAAAATAACTTTAGGATCACGCGGGTATCTTGGAATCGTTCCGATGGATTTGTGACGAGAACATTGTTCTTGGTGCCTCCTGACATTTAGGGGTTGTGGCAGTGTCCCAGGGAGTTGAGCTCCGAGGTGTTGTCGTCACAATTTTATCGTTGCAATTATGGAATACCTGAGTTTCGCCGACATCGAAAATCTCTTTTATGCAGTTGTTGGTGAGATAACCTCGACGCCATCCAGTACAGGGGCGGGAGTGTGACGCCCCCGATTTGACCGTACACTAATCATACACGCAAACGTGTACCATCAAGATCAGGGACTCACAGGAAGATATCACAACACAACTCTACAAATAAAATAAGTCATACAAGCATCATATTACAAGCCAGGGGCCTCGAGGGCTCGAATACAAGAGCTCGATCATAGACAAGTCAGCGGAAGCAACAATATCTGAGTACAAACATAAGTTAAACAAGTTTGCCTTAAGAAGGCTAGCACAAAATGGGATACAGATTGAAAGAGGCGCATGCCTCCTGCCTGGGATCCTCCTAAACTACTCCTGGTCGTCGTCAGCAGGCTGTACGTAGTAGTAGGCACCTCCCGAGTAGTAGTAGTCGTCATTGACAGTGGCGTCTAGCTCCTAGGCTCCATCGTCTGGTCGCAGTAACCGGGTATAGAAAGGGGGAAAAGAGGGAGCTAAGCAACCGTGAGTACTCATCCAAAGTACTTGCAAGCAAGGAGCTACACTACATATGTATGCATTGGTATCAAATGGAATGAGGGTATCATATGTGGACTGAACTGCAGAATGCTGGAATAAGAGGGGGATAGCTAGTCCTATCGAAGACTATGCTTCTGGCCACCTCCATCTTGCAGCATGTAGAAGAGAGCAGGAGGTAAGTCTACCAAGTAGCATCGTGTAGCATAAACCTACCCGGCGATCCTCTCCTCGTCGCCCTGTTAGAGAGCGACCACCGGGTTGTATCTGGCACTTGGAAGGGTGTGTTTTATTAAGTATCCAGTTCTAGTTATCATAAGGTCGAGGTACAACTCCAAGTCATCATGTTACCGAAGATCACAGCTATTCGAATAGATTACCTTCCCTGCAGGGGTGCACCACATAACCCAAGACGCTCGATCCCATTTGGCTGGACACACTTTCCTGGGTCATGCCCGGCCTCGGAAGATCAACACGTCGCAGCCCTACCTAGGCACAACGGAGAGGTCAGCACGCCGGTCTAAATCCTATGGCGCAGGGGTCTGGGCCCATCGCCCTTTGCACACCTGCATGTTGCGAACATGGCCGGAAGCAGACCTAGCCTAGCAGGCGTTCCAGTCCAATCCGGCGCGCGCCGCTCAGTCGCTGACGTCATGAAGGCTTCGGCTGATACCACGACGTCGAGTGCCCATAATTGTCCCCGCGTAGATGGTTAGTGCGTATAGGCCAGTAGCCAGACTCAGATCAAGTACCAAGATCTCGTTAAGCGTGTTAAGTATCCGCGAACGCCGACCAGGGCTAGGCCCACCTCTCTCCTAGGTGGTCTCAACCTGCCCTATCGCTCCGCCTCAAAGTAACAATCAGGGGCCGTCGGGAACCCAGGCCCACCTCTACCGAGATGGAGCCACCTGCCCCTTCAGCCCCCAACTCCGAACAGTACCACAGGTAATGTAACAGTGTAAAGTATATAGTATATGTCCGTGATCACCTCCCGAAGTGATCACGGCCCAGTAGTATAGCATGGCAGACGGACAAGAGTGTAGGGCCACTGATGGAACACTAGCATCCTATACTAAGCAGTAGGATAGCAGGTAAATGTAACAACAGTAGTAGCAAGAACAGGGTATGCAACAGGATAGGATTAAGGGAAAGCAGTAACATGTTACACTACTCTAATGCAAGCAGTAGAGAGTAGAGTAGGCGATATCTGGTGATCAAGGGGGGGCTTGCCTAGTTGCTCTCGCAAGAGAGAGGGGTCATCAACACCGTAGTCGTACTGGGGGTCTCCGGCAGTCTCGGGGTCCACCGAAAAGAAGTAACGGAGGGGGAACACAATAAATATTAGAGCAATCAATGTAACAAAAAGCAAGATGCAACATTACGTTGTGCTAGGGGTGACCTAACGCGGTACGAGGTGATACCGGTGAAGGGGGAAACATCCAGGAAAATATCCCCGGTGTCTCGCGTTTTCGGACAGATTAACCGAAGGGGGAAAGTTGCATGTCCGCTATGCTAGGGATGTGTGGCGGACGAACGGGCTGCGTAACCGGATTCGTCTCGTCGTTCTGAGCAACTTTCATGTACAAAGTTTTTCCAATCGAGCTACAGTTTATTTTATATTAATTTTAAAAGATTTAAATCATTTTTAGGATTTAATTAATTATTTAATTCAACATTATCCAGAACAATGTTTGCTGACGTCATCATGACGTCAGTAGTCAACAGGGTTGACTGGTCAACCTGACCAGTGGGCCCCACTGGTCAGTGCCACATTTTAATTAACCATTGTTAATTAACTTAATCAGGATTAATTAGGGGGTGGGCCCCACTGTCATTGACTAATTAAGTAATTAACTAACAGTCTAATTAGTTTAGTTGATCGATTAGTTTAATTGATCAAAATTAATTAATTAATTAATTAATTTTATTTATTTTTACTTATTTTTAAATCTCCCTTTTTTTATTCGTTCTGGGGCAGGGCCCCACTTGTCATTGGCCCTAGGGGGCCAACGTGGGTCGGGCTAACGGGCACGAGCCCATGGGGAGAGGGCGTAGCCCGCCTGAGTGGGACGTGGCCGCCAGGCGCCGCGGGCAACTGTGGGGGTGAGCGGGCGGCAGGAGGCCATTGATGGTGCGGCGACAAGCTGCGTGTGCCGGGGAGTAGTGCGCCATCGGGCGGCGGGAGGAAGCAGGGCAGTGGCATGGCGAGAGCGGGCGAGGAGGGGTGGAGGCCGGCGAGGCCGCAGCAGAGCGGGGAAGGCGGGGTGCGTCGCCCGGGCGCGAGCGGGCGCCGGTGCGCAGGCCGGAGCGCGGCGCGTGTGGCCCCGAGGCCGGAAGAGGAGGGGCGCAGGGAGGCGGCAGCGAGCACGTGGCGGGGCAAGGTCTCGCGCGAGCGCGTGCGTGCGCGAGCGAGGCGCGTGCAGGGCGCAGCTGCAGTAGGGGAGGGAGCGTCGCGGGGTGGTGGTGAGCCGCAGCGGCAAATCAGCGGGGGAAAGGGGGTGCCGCGGGCGCGAACGGGCGGCGGCCATCGAGAGGGGGGATCTGGGCGGCCGTCGTCAGCGCGAGCGACCGCGGTGGTGCTGGACACGGCCGGCGCGTGTGGGTGCTGGGTCTGGGGCTGCGCAGGCGAGTGCACGGGCGAGGCGTGCGGAGCGGGGTGTAGGCACGCGCGGGGGCATGCGGCATAGCAGACGACGGCGTGCGAGGCCGGCGCGCGGCGCGCGCGAGCGCGCGAGGGGGAGGAGAGGCGCGGCTCACGGGATGGTGTAGGGACGTGGCAGCGGGGCTCGGGGAGGTTGACGGGGACGGCCGGCGCAGGGGAGGAGGCAACGACGTAGAGGACGACGAGGAGGCAGTCCGGGCAGCGACGCGGTCGTCGGGGTTCAGCGACGAGGGAGGAGGCGCCATGGCGCGCGACGACAGCGGGGGGTCGGGGCGTCGGTTTTACTTTGTTTTACTTTGTTTTTCTTTTTATTTAGTTTCAGTTTTGTTTTATTTTTCTAAAGCAAAAATAGTTTCATAAAATAAGAAACTTGCACCTAAGATTGAATTATAAATCAAGATACTGCCACATTAAGTTTGGCATCAAATTAAAATAGTTTGTAATTTATACAGTTTTAAAAAGGCATTTAAATTATTATGATAGACATTGGTTTATTACATTGGGGCAATTAAACACCTTATAAAAATGTTGGTCCACTATGATAATTATTCAAGGATTGTTTGCAACACTTTGAACATTTTTGTTTTAATAATTGAAAACCTTTGATGTTTGCCTCTATTTTGAATTTGATTTTGAATCGGTTTTGAACTAACGCGAACTTAGCAACAGTAATCGAGGTGACAAGGCATCATTAGGAGAGGTTACTGTAGCTTAATTACCCGGGCGTCACAATTCTCCTCCACTACAAGAAATCTCGTCCCGAGATTTAGGAGCTGTTATAAGGGGAAGGGGTCTGGTTACGAAATTCTAACGATTCTTCTTGGTCATAGTTGCTCTTCTCGAAGAGGTCGATCCATTACATTGATGTCTTCAGTCCTATGCTTCAGGTCATCATGACGATGTTGGCATCCTTTCATCAGGATCTCCATCGTACTTACGACAGAATAAGGGGGGGGTATTCCGGGAGAACGGACTTCGACAAGGTTAACTATCTGGTCAATAACATCGGGGAAGGTGGTGGAAAGTAACTCTCGAATTTGAAACTTAAGAAAATATCGAGAGCAAAGTAAGAAGATATCATGAGAAATTTTTGAGCGGGCAAGCAATCGTTCGATGCCTGAAACAAGGCGTGAAAAGGGTTCAAAGCAACGGGAATAAGTATTGTGTCTGATTCCAGAATAGATCACTAGGAAGGTGACCCATGAATTACATACGAAGTCAGGCGCAAGAAATAACTTGGACAACAGGGTGTACAGGAGAGTCAGGTTTCGATCATCCGGAACTGTGGGTTATGGGCCCACCATGTGAGTTAATGGTATGAAGGGCGGTGACGTCTTGTATGACCATGTAAGCATGGCACGTCAGAGGATAGTCTGTCATTATGTCGGCAACAACATCGGTACCAAGGGCGAGGGATGAAGAGAACCATTTTCCTGCTCGTTGAACGAGGCGGACCAATGGCAAAGTTCTCCTCCATCGGCGGTTACCGGAATGTCATCAACAATAGAAACAGGGTCTTGCTGACAGAATTGTACACCGAGGTGTTTACATAAGCAGGAGAATAATACTGCTTAGATCATATTGATCACCTGATAGTTTAAACAAACCAATGTAAAGGAAATGTGAGCATCAGATTAACAGAACAATGGAAAGGAAAATGTATTTAAACACATATTTCAAGGGTATATCCTTCCCAAGGACAAGCAGAGAATGATATCTAGGATAAGATATAATGTAGAGAACTCTTTAGGTAAGGAGAGAGAAATTTCATGACTTTACCCCTACAGCGGTGTTTGGATAATTGAGCAGGAAACATTTAACATTAGGCTTTAAATGTTCTTGTTGATAATTGGAGTAAAATATATATGCTTCGAGATAGCATTGACATGGTCTTCAGGCAAAGGTCAGACTTTGGAAACACAAAGGATCCATCAGGGATAACTTGTAGAATAAGTCTTACAATTTCCTCATGGAAGAATGGATAACCTTGCTGAAAAGGAATATATAACCATAGGGCCTCCGTCCGGGTGTGCTAAGCACGACATCCTGGATATAAAAGATGGTAATACTCCAAGGTAAAGAAGAACAAATGTTGGATAGCAAGGAACTCAAGGTATATCACAAAACAGGAACAAGTTTTGTGTTGGAGGGAATGTAATAATGTTGTCGATGATAACCCAAATCATCAAGGGCAAAGGAAGTTATTTCCCACCAAGAATTCGATAGATATCTTGGAAGACCTCGGAATGTTGATGATGATCACGACACATTTGTCGATAGGTTTCGAGAAGATGTAACTGGTCGGTGATGACATCAAGTCAATGGAATGATGAAGCAAAAAGTTATTGGAACCATGGGTACGACACAAACTCGAAATCAAGCTTGCTGTTCAAGGACAAATGATATGACGAGGAAGATCGATTGTAAGATTAGCTCACCGTCGAAATTTGTGCTCCGGTAAGAAGGACCAGGTAACACAGTTAAGATCAGCGTGATAATGATATAGCCGATCAAGCTAGGAATGACTTGAAGGATTATTTAAACTCGTAAGCAATGAAAATTATTTAGGGTTATTGAATCAGAGTGCAGACTCGATTCACTATTCGGTGTGCTCGGTTGACGACAACCCAGAACCTAGGAACAATTGGATCTGGTGAGTAATAATAGTTGATGAAGAACCCATAAGAAGTTATGATGTCCCCTGATATCTCGAGATACCATGGGGTAATACTCGACAACAGACCAAAGTAGAGGTTGGACTAGGGTAATGCTCTGCAGAAGACAAGTGCTCAAACTTGCACGTGAAATGGAATCAAGGAGAAACATGGTCGGAACCACATCCACAGATACAAGATGAACTTATAACAAGGGGGTAATTATTTTAAGAGAAGCTTCCATGATAAGTTATACATTATTTCCATGGGCATGAACACGGGGTTCAAGGTCGACTCCCACTTGTTCAACGCGTAACCTTTCATTCACCTCTCGTATTTCGAAAATGACATTAGTAGTTGAAAGTTTTTTTTACCTGGTGCAATACGAGATAAGTATGACCCGAGAAAACTTTCTGGTTCATACAGTTTGGGGAAGGCATAGGTTCAACCCATCGGGGCATCTTAGGAGCATATACCGCAATTTTCAGGAATAAACAACACAAGCTCGATAGTAGAGCATGCTTGAGAAAGCAGAGGATACAATTTACCAAAGGCATTATGTATCCGAGGAAAGGCTCACAAGCTTATAGAATATGAAGGACGCTGTCGGATAAAATCCAACAAAGGATCTAGTGGTCCTTAAGGGATCTGATGTAAGCATCGGTACTCAACCAAAGGAAGAAAGAATGCAAGGAGATCAGATTATAGAAACAACTGACTAACTCAAAGCTCAAATGCAAAGGAATTATGAATTCCAAGATAACGGATCAGAAGCAACGCTCTGATTAGGGATGGATAAGTTGGATAGCCTTATGGTTACAATCGATGGCAATTTGATTGGTCGACATCCAGCTCATGTTTAAAATGACGTCTGAGCCAGAAGGATGACTTCTAGGATCTGATTGAGGATTGCGAGCATTCGCAACATATTGAATCAACAGACCCAAAATGATAATGACAAGGGATGACAATAAAATTACGAGACTAATGGGTTTAACCATAGTGCAAGAAAGCAAGAATTTTAAGAGCAATAGTCTGCTCAGGATTTTCGGAAGATTCGAATGGGATTTCGAAGACTTTTGTGGAACACATGAACAACTGGGAATGAGCAGACATTTAGTAAGTGCGAGGAATTATCCATAGGGGTATTAATGCAGAAAAGAGCTGCAAGCAGTAGACACAAAGCATTCTCGGAATATCGGAGAACTTTTCAGGGTATCAGTAATAACAAGGGAAACAGGGTACGAAGGTATAAGCAACAAGTGTAAGTAGTTATCCTTAAGGATTTATCGGTGGTCGAGAATAGCAAAAGCGGTGGTCACAAGGTCTCGATAGAACACCGGACAATATATTTAAAATCTTCTGGTGCAGTCGGCGATCATCTGGACTGAAGGGGCTCTCCGGGAGAAAGTGTTTTCAAGAACCTAAAGTTAGATTTTAGAAAATTATTTAACGCGAATAGAAGAGAGATCAAAATCCCAGAGTAAGGATTGAGGAGTAAAAGATCATATTACCACCCAATGGCGACGTGGGCCCGTAAGCCACACGGCCGTGTTAGTAAAAGTTTTTCAATGACTAGACTCGACTTCGGCCAAGGAGTTGGGAAGGGGGATTCCTACAGGCAGTTGGCTCTGATACCAACTTGTAACGCCCCTGATTTGACAGTACACTAATCATACACGCAAACGTGTACGATCAAGATCAGGGACTCACGGGAAGATATCACAACACAACTCTACAAATAAAATAAGTCATACAAGCATCATATTACAAGCCAGGGGCCTCGAGGGCTTAAATACAAGAGCTCGATCATAGACGAGTCAGCGGAAGCAACAATATCTGAGTACAGACATAAGTTAAACAAGTTTTCCTTAAGAAGGCTAGCACAAACTGGGATACAGATCGAAAGAGGCGCAGGCGTCCTGCCTGGGATCCTCCTACACTACTCCTGGTTGTCGTCAGCGGGCTGCACGTAGTAGTAGGCACCTCCCGAGTAGTAGTAGTCGTCATCGATAGTGGCATCTAGATCCTGGGCTCCATCGTCTGGTCGCAGCAACTGGGTATAGAAAGGGGGAAAAGACGGAGCAAAGCAACCGTGAGTACTCATCCAAAGTACTCGCAAGCAAGGACCTACACTACATATGTATGCATTGTTATCAAATGGAATGAGGGTATCATATGTGGACTGAACTGCAAAATGCCGGAATAAGAGGGGGATAGCTAGTCATATCAAAGACTATGCTTCTGGCCACCTCCATCTTGCAGCATGTAGAAGAGAGCAGGAGGTAAGTCCACCAAGTAGCATCGTGTAGCATAAACCTACCCGGCGATCCTCTCCTCGTCGCCCTGTTAGAGAGCGACCACCGGGTTGTATCTGGCACTTGGAAGGGTGTGTTTTATTAAGTACCCAGTTCTAGTTGTCATAAGGTCAAGGTACAACTCCAAGTCGTCCTGTTACCGAAGATCACGGCTATTCGAATAGATTAACTTCCCTGCAGGGGTGCACCACATAACCCAACACGCTCGATCCCATTTGGCCGGACACACTTTCCTGCGTCATGCCCGGCCTCAGAAGATCAACACGTCGCAGCCCTACCTAGGCACAACAAAGAGGTCAGCACGCCTGTCTAAATCCTATGGCGCAGGGGTCTAGGCCCATCGCCCTTTACACACCTGCACGTTGCGAACGCGGCCAGAAGCAAACCTAGCCTAGCAGGCGTTCCAGTCCAATCCGGCGCACGCCGCTCAATCGCTGATGTCACGAAGGCTTCAGCTGATACCACGACGTCGAGTGCCCATAACTGTCCCCGCGTAGATGGTTAGTGCGTATAGGCCAGTAGCCAGACTCAGATCAAATACCAAGATCTCGTTAAGCGTGTTATGTATCCACGAATGCTGACCAGGGCCAGGCCCACCTCTCTCCTAGGTGGTCTCAACCTGCCCTGTCGCTCCGCCTCAAAGTAACAGTCGGGGGCCGTCGGGAACCCAGGCCCACCTCTACCGGGATGGAGCCACCTGCCCCTTCAGTCCCCAACTCCGAACAGTACCACAGGTAATGTAACAGTGTAAACTATATAGTATATGCCCGTGATCACCTCCCGAAGTGATCACGGCCCAGTAGTATAGCATGGCAGACGGACAAGAGTGTAGGGCCACTGATGGTACACTAGCATCCTATACTAAGTAGTAGGATAGCAGGTAAAGGTAACAACAGTAGTAGCAAGGACAGGCTATGCAACAGGATAGGATTAACGGAAAGCAGTAACATGTTACACTACTCTAATGTAAGCAGTAGGGAGTAGAGTAGGCGATATCTGGTGATCAAGGGGGGGCTTGCCTGGTTGCACTGGCAAGAGAGAGGGGTCATCAACACCGTAGTCATACTAGGGGTCTCCGGCAGTCTCGGGGTCTACCGGAAAGAAGTAACGGAGGGGGAACACAATAAATAACAGAGCAATCAATGTAAAAAAAGCAAGATGCGGCATTATGTTGTGCTAGGGGTGACCTGACGCGGTACGAGGTGATACCGGTGAAGGGTGAAACATTTGAGAAAATATCCCCGGTGTTTCGCGTTTTCGGACAGATGAACCGGAGGGGGAAAGTTGCGTGTTCGCTATGCTAGGGATGCATGGCAGACGAACGGGCTACGTAACCGGATTCGTCTCGTCGTTCTGAGCAACTTTCATGTACAAAGTTTTCCCATCCGAGCTATGGTTTATTTTATATTCAATTTAAAAGATTTAAATCATTTTTAGGATTTAATTAATTATTTAATTCAACATTATCCAGAACAGTGTTTGTTGACGTCATCATGACATCAGCAGTCAACAGGGTTGACTGGTCAACCTGACCAGTGGGCCCCACTGGTCAGTGCCACATTTTAATTAACCATTGTTAATTAACTTAATCAGGATTAATTAGGGGGTGGGCCCCACTGTCATTGACTAATTAAGTAATTAACTAACAGTCGAATTAGTTTAGTTGATTGATTAGTTTAATTAATTAAAATTAATTAATTAATTAATTAATTAATTTTATTTTTTATTAGTTTTTATTTATTTTTAAATCTCCCTTTTTTATTCGTTCTGGGGCAGGGCCCCACTTGTCATTGGCCCTAGGGGGCCAATGTGGGTCGGGCTAACGGGCACGAGCCCACGGGGAGCGGGCGTAGCCTGCCCGAGTTGGACGTGGCCGTCGGGCGCCGCGGGCAACTGTGGGGGTGAGCGGGCGGCAGGAGGTCGTGGATGGTGCGGCGACAAGCCATGCGGGCCGGGGAGTAGGGCACCGTCGGGCGGCGCGAGGAAGCAGGGCAGTGGCGTGGCGAGAGCAGGCGAGGAGGGGTGGAGGCCGGCGAGGCCGCAACAGAGCGGGGAAGGCGGGGTGCGTCGCCCGGGCGCGAGCGGGCGCCAGTGCGCAGGCCGGAGCGCGGCGCGTGCGGCCCCGAGGCCGGAAGGGGAGGGGCACAGGGAGGCAGCAGCAAGCACGCGGCGGGGCAAGGTCTCGCATGAGCGCGTGCGTGCGCGAGCTAGGCGCGTGCATGGCGCAGCTGCAGTAGGGGAGGGAGTGTCGCAGGGCGGCGGTGAGCTGCAGCGGTAGATCGGCGGGGGAAAGGGGGCGCCGCGGGCGCGAACTGGCGGCGGCCATCGAGAGCGGGGGGGTCCGGGCGGCCGTGGTTAGCGCGAGCGCCCGCAGTGGTGCTGGACGCGGCCGGCGCGTGCGGGTGATGGGCGCGGGGCTGCGCAGGCGAGCGCACGGGCGAGGCGTGTGGAGCGGAGTGTAGGCGCGCGTGGGGGCATGCGGCGTAGCGGACGACGACGAGCGAGGCCGGCGCGCGCGAGGGAGAGGAGAGGCGCTGCTCATGGGATGGTGTAGGGACGTGGCAGCGGGGCTCGGGGAGGTTGACGGGGACGGCCGGCGCAGGGGAGGAGGCGACGACGTAGAGGACAACGGGGAGGCAGTCCGGGCGGCGACGCGGTCGTCGGGGTTCGGCGACGAGGGTGGAGGCGCCATGGCACGCGACGGCAGCGGGGGGTCGGGGCGTCGGTTGCCCCCCCCCCCCCGATCCTGGTCCGTTCGTGGGGGGAGGAGCGAGGAGCGAGAGGGGTTGTGGGGGGCGCGAGTGGGAGGGTGCGGCGCTAGGGTTTGGGTGGTGGGGTAGTTAGTAGCCCGGGGGGTTCGGCGCGGGTGGGTTGGCCTGATGGCTAGTTGGGCTGAGGCCCAGCGCGGGAGGGGGGGTCCCTTTTTTTCCTTTTACCGTTTTACTTTGTTTTTCTTTTTATTTAGTTTGAGTTTTGTTTTATTTTTCTAAAGCAAAAATAGTTTCATAAAATAAGAAACTTGCACCTAAGATTGAATTATAAATCAAGATACTGCCACATTAAGTTTGGCATCAAATTAAAATAGTTTGTAATTTATACAGTTTTAAAAAGGCATTTAAATTATTATGATAGACATTGGTTTATTACATTGGGGCAATTAAACACCTTATAAAAATGTTGGTCCACTATGATTATTCAAGGATTGTTTTAATAATTGAAAACCTTTGATGTTTGCCTCTATTTTGAATTTGAATTTGAATCGGTTTGGAACTAACGCGAACTTAGCAACAGTAATCGAGGTGACATGGCATCATTAGCAGAGGTTACTCTAGCTTAATTACCCGGGCGTCACAGGGAGTTCGGGAGTATTGCCATAACTCGTATAACGGATGCTTTTCGAAGGTTGAGGTAAATGATTTCTGAAGGTTTCTTGGTTATGTGTTGAAGGATGGATACAGCTGGATGTAGGATTTGCTAGTTTTGGGTGAGATATTATGCTTCCCCTGTATCCCCAACACCTGATTGCATAACCAGGAAAATTTCGGGAGTTTCGTAGGTGGGAATTCTTGTAGCTCTAGTATTTCTTCCGCAGATATTTGGTTTGTGATTGGGTAATCCTTACCAAGTATTTGTTCTTATCTGTATCTTGTTGTTTTATTCATCTACCTCTATCTAAGTGGCTTCTCAATTTATGGAAGTGTGACCATTTAATTTGGAATGCATTCGTTCATTCTTGTTCGAATGTTAAGACTATATGTTGCAATTTCAATCCATTTGATTCAGCTTGAATATATGTCTGTCCAGATGCTAACGGATGTCACCCTCTTCAGGATGGCTCCTCCAACGCGTCAGAATCCTGAACCGCCACCACCACCTCCACCTCCGGAGGCATGGCAAGCTGTGATGGCTGCTACCAATGCCAACACGCAGATGCTCATGCAACTCTTACAAGAGCGCAACCAAGGAAACCAAGGCCATGGCAACAATCAGAATCAGTTTGCTACACTCAACCAGTTCCTCGCAAACCAGCCAAAGACCATGGTAGTTCCTTACCTCCCCTCGTTCTAGAAGGAACAATCTTGGTTTTCGTATCCTTCAGATTCTTCATAGAGGCAAATAGATAATAATTCCCAGTGAATCAACAAATATAGCTATGCTCCCCGGCAATGGTGCGAGAAAAAGTTCTTGATAACCCACTAGTATTGGGGACCATAACAGTTTTCGAGGGTAGAGTATTCAACCCAGATTTATAGATTCGACACAAGGGGAGCCAAAGAATATTTGCAAGTATTAGCAGCTGAGTTGTCAATTCAACCACACCTAGAGACTAAATATCTGCAGCAAAGTAATCAATAGCAAACTAGTATAATAGTTTTGATAATAGTGATAACAGCAATAGTAACTGTAAAAGTGATAGCAATGATTGTGTAGCAAGTGTAATAGTAACAGTAGCATTAGTAACTTAGCATGAGCAATACATGGAAAATTTGTTGTAGCGACCCGACCCGAATGGATCAAGTCTCTGTGCTTAAGTGTCATCCCTGGATCGGTATGCTGACACACACAATACTCGAGGATTTATAACAGAGGTAAATCACATGTAAAAGTAACGTAAATACTATTACCTCAATCCAAAATAGTGGAAGTAACAAGGTTGTGGATTCCCATCAACACCAACGGCAAAGTTGAGTGTAGAAATTGTAACCCTAACGTATCACTTACTCGTCGTAAGATAATCCTGCAACATGAGACGTTGCAGCCGCAAAGGGTCAGTACATTGAATGTACTGGCAAATACACACCATAGAGAGAAATGATGAACAATGGCTATCACTACATGCATATATGGGTGGTGGAAAAGCTCTATGGTTATAAGGTTTTTGCGAAAAGCCAATTTTTCCCTACTGCAAAGGAATAAATTTTATTTAACTATCATGGCGGTTGTTGAACATTGAGAATGGTTGACAGCATTCTCAATCCCGATTAAGTAACATCATTAAACACAACAAACTTAATTTAAATTAACATGATGAGATTCACATGATAATCCAAGTACTAGATACTCAAGACGTCCATAACCGGGGACACGGCTAATCATGATTAGTTTATACACTCTGTAGAGGTTTGCGCACTTTTCCCCACAAGACTCGATCTCCTCCGTTGGGTTTCTCGCACTACATGGTGTTTGAGAAACGGATGACCGAGACATAGTCTTTCAGAAGCGTTTGCACCTTACGATGGGTAGACCGTCCCACCTACAACCCCTACATCTGCTAGTCTACCACTGTAAGAGTTCACACGACTTAATCAACTATGCTAGAGCCCATAATAGCTTGTGGCTGCACACGGAAGTTTCTAGTATGAATAATCTCATGATCCCTTTGAGCCTGGGTGGCGGTCCATAAAAAAATAGGCAATCCTGGAATACCCAGGTGCCTAGACAGGTAATCGCTGGAATACCCAGGTGCCTCAATCCACCCGGATGTGTGTTAAAGTTGCCACCTTAAGTAGACCATTAATTAACAATCTCACATCTGTCATGAATACTCTCAAACCCAATCCATGTCTACGAGCATAGCATGGCAATATAAGCATAACGTAATAGTAACTCCCAAGGTTTGAATGCAGGGCGATAGGTTCCTACCTCATCAACTACTTCCTATTACCCACATGTTATCAATCCTACTCATGCAATGTTTGAGGTTGAAACTAATGCATAAAAATTGGGTATGAAAGGAATATAATCAAAGTGAGAACTTGCCTGCAATGTTGATGAAGATGATTCGCACTCAAAACTCTTGATAGTTCTACTCGTCACACTCCGGTCAATCTATCATAAGCAAGCAATAGTAACCACAAATAAGCAATCACTCAAAGATCGGAGAGAACAAAGAAAACAATTCGAAAAACGTCAAAACCAAGCAAATAACTCTTGAAACATAAAACAATTCCTAATAGTACCAAAATTAAGTGAATTTAGCCTTATCAGAAAGTTTAGGTCAAGAGCTTCGATTTCCAAAAAAAAATCAACTAAATCGGAGTTACGAAACTCAAGTTATGTTCAAAAGAAGTTTGAATATGAATTTGAACAAAACTTGAAAATTGAAAATTTCAAAAAGTTGATGTGACAGGTTCACTAGATAGGTGAAAACAAGACTAAGCTATAGGCGTTGGTTTCATCTAATTTGGATAAACGAGTGAAAAGTTATGGCTATTTGAAAAATCAGAGCCAAGCTATTTTACGGAAAAAAAAATAGCTACTGTTAAGGTCTAACGTATAAATACATAGACTAATTGCTAATCTAATTATTCTATCGTATTAGTCTAAAAATAATAAACTATGGAAGTATAAGAAAAAGAAAAAACAAAGAAAGATACCTTTATAAGGCAGAGAAAAGACGACTTTGGAGAGAAGAGACAATTTCCAGAAGTCGCGCCGGAGAGGAGAAATATATTTTTCTTAAATGAATCTAGTCAAATCAAAATATTGATTTAACCCGAATCGGATGGTTTTTGGAGGCTCTATGGGTCTATATTTATTGATGGAAAAGAGGCTTAGAGGTCAAAGGCTAGGCAATGTGGGACTAAACGTAGACGAAAATATACGAAACAGAGATGAAAAGAGGTGGCTCACATGGGCCTAAAGGCCTTCGGCCGGCCGCACGCGCACGCTGCGGCTGCGGTTTTTTTAAACAAAATCGGCCTAAGAAAGGAAAAATGAAAAGGCTGGCTGGGCCTGGCCCATATAGGATAAAGAATAAAAAAATAGGGCGTCCGCTGGTACTATGATGCGCACGTGGGCGACAGTTAGTTTCAGGCGCGCGCAGTTTTTGTTATTTTTTTTACAGAATGCGATAAACTGAAAAACAAAAATAAAAATAAAACTTTATATAGGCATATTATGTATCAAAATTTTGAAAAAAAGATTTTCTATAAGATGAACATTTTCCTAGCATTAAATAAAATTCACACAAATTCAGATAATTCAAATAGTGCTACCGGTCTAATAAAATCCAATAAAAATCATTTTAGAAATACCAGAATGAATTCAAATTTATTTATCTCCAATTTTCTGATGTAGGGAATCATGTTACCCTATTTTCCATATATTTTATTTTTGGAGAAAAATAATTTGAATAAAACTCAAATAACTCCAAATTGAAAATAAATTCTAAAAGGACTTTAAATGTGACCTTTGAAACTCCCAACTCATATTTCATAATTTGAAGAAGTCATTTTATCTTCTCTCGTGAAAATCATTGAGTTGCATAAAGTTTCTGAATTGGAAAATATTTCCCAATGGAATTCAAATATTTTTTAAACACTCTTTTCATTTATTTAAATGGAAGAAGTCATGTCATCTTCTCTCTAGGGTTTTGTATTTGAAAAGAATTTGAATTCACGAAGATCATAAATGCAAAATGAAAGTTTGGGAAAGTCCTTTTATTCCCTCTCATTTAACTTTCAAAAAGGTTTCGAATTTCACTCAATTTCACACAATCAATCAAACAATCAATCAAATCTATCTATTTATTATAATATTCCAAAATTTAGAATTTTGGGATGTTACGAACCTACCACCCTTAAAAGGAATCTCGTCCTCAAGATTCGGAGAGGCTAGAAAGAAATAGGTTAGGTTCGGGGTCTCTTCAAAATTTCATCCATCGTCTCCGGGTCTGGGGTGCTACCACCCTTAGAAGCATGGTTACAGTTCCATCAAAACTCATTTACTCCATTTTTATTGTTAACAGTGTTGGTCTTCTTGGATCTTCGGGATAATTCCTTATCCGGGCTCTTCCGGTAGTGGCATAACCTTTACCACAATTATTTTGCCTTTCATCTAGGTAAGGTTCTTTCGAGACTGGGTCTTCTTAGCTGCCGGGTCTGGCGCCAATACTAATCAACTATCAATATCTCATGGTGGTAATCCAATCATGGTTTCTCCTGCAGGAAATGGGTCTGGGTTGATCCTCACCGTATAACCTACGGTTGGCAAAAATTGCCTTGTACAAGGGAAAAATACCTATACCATTCTAAGGCTTAAACAAGGTTTTGATCGTCGTCTCTCCACTATAGGTAAGTATCTCAGATTTACCATCCCATATAGCAAGGCGAATAATAAGAGTAAGTCGGTATGGTGATCAATCCATCCCGCACCCAAATCATTACCTTGTATACGGTTTAGCGAATCTCGCATTCTAACACTCGGTCATCCTCACTAGCATTGCAGAATTTCTCTTGTCCATGAACTGCATTCGGAATAATCCATTGATTCTGCAAGCCAAACAAGCATCTATCGTTCCTTCACAACTCTCGGGTTTTGCGTTACTCCTATAAGATCGTCTATCGATAAAATCGTAACTTCTTCTAGTTTTTTTCCTTCAGCAAGGATGTGCTTGCTTCTGGTAGGTCCTGGGGCCTGTGGGTTATGGCCCATCTCATTACTTTGTAATCCTTGAGCTCATCCTAGGGGCTACTGATTATTATTCCAACTTCCAACTTCATACCTCCTTTATATCCAATAGTAATTCATCTCTTCATCCTCGTGGGATATACCTCATACCGAGATAAAAGCTTATACTTATGAAGTCCATATTCCACTTCATGGAACGTCATTATCCTTTCCAAGGTCAAGCGTCCTTACAGGGGAATATTGGCCATCTCTGCATGGCATTTCTTCAACTGGGAAACGTGAAACATATCATGAACTCCTGACAGTCCTTCAGGTGACTCCAACTTGTTGGCCACTTCTCCCATATGCTCCAAAACTCGGTATGGTCCTACAAATCTCGGGGCTAACTGTCCCTTAACTCCAAATCGTTTAACTCCTCGCAGAGGGGTCACACGAAGACATGCTTTGTCTCCAATTTCATAGACTACCTCCTTGAGTTTTTTAATCCACATAACTCTTCTTCCTGGACTGAGCTACCTTCAGTCTATCTCCAATAAACTTAACATTCTCTTTTGACTCCTTGCTCACATTTTGTCCAAACAACTGACGGTCTCCAACTTCATCCCACATACTCTTGGGGTATCACACATATCGAGACAAAACTCATATTCATTTTGTCCGAAATCCACTCAGTGGAGTATCCTTATCTTTTCCAGGGGTCAACGGTTCTTACAGGGTACTACCACCCTTGAAATGCACAAATCTTCCATAGACCATATTTCTCATATCCTCAGAATGCCCAAAATTCTTCTTCATAGAGTAACAACTCATAAAATCCATATCAGTACCAACGATGCTAACTTTATTCATTCTCAAGTGATTACAATCTCTCACTTTTCCATTACATGTCTCAACTCAACGCCTCAACATAAAAGAAAATGTTCTCACTTCTACTACTCCATTTCTTTTGTTGCAAACTCAACTATCTAGCACAAGTTTCCTTCTCCTTGGGGCATTCTCTGGCAAAGTGCCCTGCTCCATTACAACTAAAGCATATTACTTCTGACAAGTCTCGAGGTTCCCTTTTTGGGCAACTATTGAGGTAGTGCCCTGACTCCTTGCACCTGTAACAGGTGATATGACTCAGGTCCCTCCTGGGCTCCAATCGGTTTCTCTTCCTGGACTTTTCCATTCCAATCAGGGCTTCTATTTCCTGTGGGTCATATTCTACTTCCTCTGTCGGGAATTCTACTAGATCCCCATTCAAACAATTTTGGGAGATGTGTCCTTCTTCTCCACATGAATAGCAAGACTTAGTGCAGGGTTTACTCGGGTCTTCTTTAGGTGTGTCCTCCATCTCTTCCTTCATCACAGCTTCTTCTAAAATTTCCATGAGGGCTCCTTTCATTACTTCTTTCTTCTGCTAGATGGTTCGTTGTACCATGGGGTAAATGTGACACTGAGTAGGATAGTGGGTAGTCCCTTCACACAAGAAACAAGTAATCTGCCTAGTTGGGCATTCTTCAACTGGGTGACTTCCTTCACAATTAGGGCATTCATCCTTGTGTTCTTTATGGGTGTGTCCTATTTCTCCACAAATCTTGCATGCACAAGGTTTCTTCATATCCTTTCCATAAGGCTTCAACTTTCGGGACACAAGTCGAGACTTTGGCAGAGTCAACTTAAATTCTTTCCAAGTGGTTACTCCTTGCCATCCATTGATGGTTTGGTACATCCTCCACCAAGTAGCAGCACCTCTTTCAAAGCATTGAAGAGCATGCTGGGTCATATCCTTTTTGACTATAGGGTTATTCTTCATGTGATCCTCCATGTTCTGAATCCATTGGTCCGTCTCCAATTGACTCATCGGTCCAGAAAATATAAGCTCATCTTCATTCATCCTCTATTGGGTCCATTGGTTTGGGGTGAGATAAGAGAGATAGAGTGGGATACACACAATACAAACAAAAGTTTTGAAAAGACAGATTTTATTTGTGGCTATCAGGAAAAACATCAAACAAATGACAGCTCACAAACATCGCATCTAACGTAGGTATATAACAGGGGTTTGGTCTTCTAAAGGTCAATAAATATTCAACGTCTCCAAACTCTTCAAGCCTTGTTCATGCCTCCAATGGCTTCTTCCGATCATGCTTTTCTTTCTCAAGTTCTTTTGCCAGATCAACTATGTTGACGCGAAGTCTCTCGTGACGTCCTTTAATATTCTAGAGTTGTGTTCCAAACTTTTGGTTTCAACATCCTTTGCGTGAACCATGGTCCTACTGTCCTTCAGTTCATGACGAATCTCTGGTATCTCGAGGTTTTGCTCCTCCAGCTTGGCTACTTCAGCTTCTTGGACCTAAGTTCTTCACGAAATGCTTCCTTGTCAAAATATGGCTTCCTGCAGGTCCATCTTAAAATTCCTGATGTAATTCTCCAGATCTTGGTGATACACCAGCTAAGGTTAAAACTGCATCCTTTGTTGATAGATGCTCCATCAGCCTTCTACCATCCAATCCTTCTGAAGAAATGCATGCTTAGCTCAGCTCGGTGACCATAGTATCAGTGGCGATGACATCAGGGATAACCGTGTTTCTGCCCTTGTCATTGCCATGAGCTATCTTCCATAGTTGATATCTCCTGCCTTAGGGTTTTCTTGACAAAACTTTGAGGTTTTTAACTCTCCATACTCGGTCTTTCTCTGATACACCTTGATCTCAGGTATTGACGGCTTCCTTAGTCTGCCAAGTTCCATAAGGGGTGCCTTCCTAGGTCATACAAATCTGGAAAATTCTACAGGGCCTTCAGATTCCCCTAGTCTTCGGTGTCTTCAACCGTTGTAGTTTCCATCATTATAATATACGGTAAAATCCTCTTCATTCCCATGTGGTCTTAGTGGTCCCATATCTTGTACTTCTTGGAGTAGTCTCATCAGCCGAATCTTCGAGTGGTTAAAAAATGAAAAGGGGTATGGTCTCACTAAAAGGGTATATTTGAATAAGCTCAAAAGAGAAGAGAGGTAAAAGATCCTTTTGAAAAGAAAGTTGTAGAGAAAAATCTTTCCTATGGGATTGCCAGTTTCTAGGGGTCACGTCCTACAGCCAACATGTGCTCTGATACCATCTTGTAGCGACCCGACCCGAATGGATCAAGTCTCTGTGCTTAAGTGTCATCCCTGGATCGGTATGCTGACACACACAGTACTCGAGGATTTATAACAGAGGTAAATCACATGTAAAGGTAACGTAAATAGTATTACCTCAATCCAAAATAGCGGAAGTAACAAGGTTGTGGATTCCCATCAACACCAACGGCAAAGTTGAGTGTAGAAATCGTAACCCTAACGTATCACTTACTCGTCGTAAGATAATCCTGCAACATGAGACGTTGCGGCCACAAAGGGTCAGTACATTGAATGTACTAGCAAATTCACACCATAGAGAGAAATGATGAACAATGGCTATCACTACATGCATATATGGGTGGTGGAAAAGCTCTATGGTTATAAGGTTTTTGCGAAAAGCCAATTTTTCCCTACTGCAAAGGAATAAATTTTATTTAACTATCATGGTGGTTGTTGAACATCGAGAATGGTTGACAGCATTCTCAATCCCAATTAAGTAACTTCATTAAACCCAACAAACTTAATTTAAAGTAACATGATGAGATTCACATGATAATCCAAGTACTAGATACTCAAGACGTCCATAACCGGGGACACGGCTAATCATGATTAGTTTATACACTCTGCAGAGGTTTGCGCACTTTTCCCCACAAGATTCGATCTCCTCCGTTGGATTTCTCACACTACATGGTGTTTGAGAAATGGATGACCGAGACATAGTCTTTCAGAAGCGTTTGCACCTTACGATGGGTAGACCGTACCACCTACAACCCCTACATCTGCTAGTCTACCACTGTAAGAGTTCACACGACTTAATCAACTATGCTAGAGCCCATAATAGCTTGTCGATGCGCACGGAAGTTTCTAGTATGAATAATCTCATGATCCCTTTGAGCCTGGGTGGCGGTCCATAAAAAACAGGCAATCCTGGAATACTCAGGTGCCTAGACAGGCAATCGCTGGAATACCCAGGTGCCTCAATCCACCCGGATGTGTGTTAAAGTTGCCACCTTAAGTAAACCATTAATTAACAATCTCACATCTATCATGAATACTCTCAAACCCAATCCACGTCTACGAGTATAGCATGGAAATATAAGCATAACGTAATAGTAACTCCCAAGGTTTGAATGCAGGGCGAGAGGTTCCTACCTCATCAACTACTTCCCAATACCCACATGTTATCAATCCTACTCACGCAATGTTTGAGGTTGAAACTAATGCATAAAAATTGGGTATGAAAGGAATATGATCAAAGTGTGAACTTGCCTACAATGTTGATGAAGATGATTCGCACTCAAAACTCTTTATAGTTCTACTCGTCACACTCCGGTCAATCTATCGTAAGCAAGCAATAGTAACCACAAATAAGCAATCACTCAAAGATCAGAGAGAACAAAGAAAACAATTCGTAAAACGTCAAAACCAAGCTACGGTTAGGGTCTAAAGTATAAATACGTAGACTAATTGATAATCTAATTATTCTATCGTATTAGTCTAAAAATAATAAACTACGGAAGTATAAGAAAAAGAAAAAAACAAAGAAAGATACCTTTATAAGGCAGAGAAAAGACGACTTTGGAGAGAAGAGACAATTTCCAGAAGTCGCACCGGAGAGGAGAAATATATTTTTCTTAAATGAATCTAATCAAACCAAAATATTGATTTAACCCGAATCGGATGATTTTTGGAGGCTCTATGGGTCTATATTTATTGGTGGAAAAGAGGCTTAGAGGTCAAAGGCTAGGCAATGTGGGACTAAACGTAGACGAAAATATACGAAATAGAGATGAAAAGAGGTGGCTCGCATGGGCCTAAAGGCCTTCGGCCAGCCGCACACGCACGATGTGGCTGCAGTTTTTTTTAAAAAAAATCAGCCTAAGAAAGAAAATAAAATGATATGGCTGGCTGGGCTTGGCCCGTATAGGATAAAGAATAAAAAATAGGGCGCCCGCTGGTACTATGATGCGCACGTGGGCGACAGTTAGTTTCAGGCGCGCGCGCAGTTTTTGTTATTTTTTTACAGAATGCGATAAACTGAAAAACGAAAATAAAAATAAAACTTTATATAGGCATATTATATATCAAAATTTTCAGAAAAAGATTTTCTACAAGATGAAAATTTTCCTAGCATTAAATAAAATTCACACTAATTCAGATAATTCAAAGAGTGCTACTGGTCTAATAAATCCAATAAAAATCATTTTAGAAATACCAGAATGAATTCAAATTTATTTATCTCCAGCTTTCTGATGCAGGGAATCATGTTACCCTATTTTCCATATATTTTATTTTTGGAGAAAAAGAATTCGAATAAAACTCAAATAACTCCAAATTGAAAATAAATTCAAATAGGACTTTAAATGTGATCTTTGAAACTCCCAACTCATATTTCATAATTTGAAGAAGTCATTTTATCTTCTCTCGTGAAAATCATTGAGTTGCATAAAGTTTCTGAATTGGAAAATATTTCCCAATGGAATACAAATACTTTTCAAACACCCTTTTCATTTATTTAAATGGAAGAAGTTATGTCATCTTCTCTCTAGGGTTTTGTATTTGAAAAGAATTAGAATTCACGAAGATCATAAATGCAAAATGAAAGTTTGGGAAAGTCCTTTTATTCCCTCTCATTTAACTTTCAAAAAGGTTTCAAATTTCACTCAATTTCACACAATCAATCAAACAATCAATCAAATCTATCTATTTATTATAACATTCCAAAATTTAGAATTTTGGGATGTTACATTTGTAGGCATTGGATCAGTGAATTAGTTGGATGATATTCATCATATAACATTCATCACCTAGGCAAGGATGATTCCTCCACCACGATTTCAGAGGGAAAGGATGTTTGGGTGTGCACTTGGGGAGCATCGGTGCTCAAAACCACAGCCTACTATATATTCTGTTTTAGAGAGATTGACGTTCCTGAGGCGTTCAAATCGCTCTGGAAAGCAAAAAGTATCCTAAAACTCAAGGGTTTTTGTTGGTGTCTGCTAGTAGATCGCCTCACACACGCACTATGCTTAGCAGAAGGCACTACAACGTTGGGACCAACCTCGTCTCTCTACTTTGTGGAAAACATGTGGAAGAAACTCTTGAGCACCTCTTCTTCCATTGCAAAGTTAGTGAACGATGCTGGCCAAGCTTAACATTACCTGGCCAACCACGGGCGATCGGTTCCATATGGTAAAACATCTAAAGATGGTGGACCGTCGTGAAATGATCATGGATATATTTCTAGTCTCCGCGTGGAGTCTATGGAAGGAAAGGAATAACAACTAATTTCGGAAAGTGGACCCCTCGCTAGAGATCTGGCTAGCCAGATTTAAAACTGACTTTGCCAACATAGCACAAAGGCTCCCCGCAGATAAGAGACACCTTGTCTCTGCATTTGTAGCCTCTGTATCTTAAAATAGCTTGTAGTTTGACACCTTAGGTTGATAGCTTAGCTCCTCTCCGCTCCCCCCATCTTTTTATGATGACATAGGCTGATAGTTTAGCACCTCGCCCATCTCTTGTAACATACTGTTTGTTCTTTTATAATACAATAACATGCAGTAGGAGGTGATCCTATTGTCCAACTTTCGAAAAAAAAACTGTCATAACCTAGGGCGATACAAAACTATCCCTCAACACTCAACACTCAACAACGGTACTGTGCTGGTAGGATACAGAGATGCAAAGTTGACTAAACACTCAACGACGGTACTGTGCTGGTCCTAGGCTAGACTATATGAGTGATGCCAGCCTAGAACACTAACAAAATCACGGCACCACACAGAAACAAGGGAAAAGCCCACTGTGAATTTGTTTTTTGTTGCGCTCCTCTTTTTGCGAAAAATCACTATAATGGCGAGTGTCTCAAAACTCTTCCCAAGTCAAACTGATAGGATAGGCATGGAACTTTTTTGACTATTTTTTTCAAAATTAGGGCAGCGACGACGAAAAAGTGCGACAAAAAATCACTATGATGGCGAGTGTCTCAAAAGACTTAGAAAAGCATAAAAACAAGATAGGGAAAAATATTTTCACCTGCCAAAATTTTGGCCTAAAAACTGCCCGGGGATCTCCAGACTTTTTTTCCGAAACCTACTCCGGCAAGGAAACATGGATCGAAAAATAGATGGGTCTCGAAAACAAACCTAATATGAAAAGAACTCGGATTGGTGGTGGATATATGGTGGTAGGATATGGCAGCGGTGGTGTTATATGGCAGCGTTGGTGGGATATGGCAGCGGTGTTAGTATATGGCAGCGGTGGTGCGATATGGCAGCGGTGGTGGTATATGGCAGTGATGGTGGGATATGGCAGCGGTGGTAGTATATGGCAGCAAGGATGAAGATGGTGTGGTGGCGACATGACAAACTGTGACAGAACTCGAAACTATAACGGACTAGACGCTAAGACCAGCAACTAGACATGACGATGCAACCACAAACTCAACAAAGCAAACCCCTAAAAAATATGCAAAGGCTCAGATTGGTTAGGATATGATGAACTAACCCTAATTTTTTTAACTTTTTCGTGGACTGTAGGTATGTAGAACAGACTCGATCTAAACTACGAAAAACTATAAAATCGCACCGAGCAACCAGGAAATCTGATACCACTTGCTAGAGGCGAGCGTGTCCCGATGTTTCGATGAGATAACTTTTATTTTCTATGGGTGTTGACCTTGATGATCCGACTACGAACGTGCGAGACATCGCGCCTTAGCAATCGCTAAACCAACTTCCGAGGGGTTATTGACCACGTCGGAGCACGATCAACCTGACCACGAGGGTCTATTTCCAACAAGCAAACAAAGAACAAGCAAGAAACTAAGATTGCAATCTGGATATTGTGAATATAAGATGAAAGCTTTATTAATCAAGGTGGGGTTTTGTGACAGCTTTGTCTGGCCGTTGAACACAAATGAAGTACGCAAAGTTGCAGCTATGGCGAACTTTTAATCTAAACAAAACCCAAAGACTAAATGATACCCTAAGGGATGTATATATGGAGGAAAGAGTGGGGTATTTCGTGGCCCTTGGAGGAGGGGTCCAAAACCAACCCTAACTCTTGTTTCCCCACACATACGGACTCTAAAAACATCCCATAATCAAGTATTTCGAAATTTCATAGGCTTGGCCCAAAAATAAGGGGACATAGCACCTGGAATAGCCTCTTGAAGAAATTTATGAAGTGGCATCTTGTATATTTTATCCCAGGCTTCATGTACTCATTATGGTGGCTTCAAAGTCCTGGAATCATCACTTGTAACTCTGTTCTTGTTCCCCTTGCGCATGCCATCATCTCCATGCTTCAACTTGCTCCAAGGTTCATCTTTCTTGTCCAAGCTAGGCCCTTCATTTGTAAGCAAAACAAATGTATCCAATTTAGGTAGCACCATATTCTCATGAACATTAGAAAACGTTACCAAGAAACAAAAGTACCTGGTAATTCAATTGGCGTTGTGGGTGTAACAATGATATTGATGTCTTCATCAGACTCCCATGGCATTTTTCTTAGAGGCAAACTTCCTAAAGAAATTTATCTTATTTCTATAAATAAAATTCTGAAATTTTTAGTCCACCAAATTTTTGTCAACAAAACTTCACAAGATTGACAACAACTACTCATAAGGATGCGTAGAGGCAATATTAAGCATTCAAACTACTTAGAACTCTAAGAATTCAACATGCAAGCTCATCTACATCAGCACCAAGAATAGCTAATTGTTCAAAATACAAACTACTAAAGCAAAAACTAATTGGAGCAATGGAGGAGTCACATACCAAGTAGCAATTCCCCAAAACAGTTTCAGAAACGGAGCTTCGAGCAAAGAGATCGAAATCTACGGGTTTGAGAGCAAGAACACGAGAGAGAGAGAGAGAGAGAGAGAGAGAGAGAGCAATGGTGAATTTTTTCTAGAGGTAGGAGATGACAAGGGCTAAAGAGATAAGTGAGGGGGCCCACGTGGGGACCACAACCCACCAGGGCACGCTTGGGGCTGCAGGCGTGCCCAGGTGGGTTGTGCCCACTTGGTGCACTCCCCTCTGATGTTATTTGCACTAAAAAATCAAAAACATCATATCAAATTTTCAAGGCATTCTAAGCACCTATATTTTTGGGTCATTGTTATTATTATTATTGCATGGGAAATCCGGAAAATAGGATAAACATGGCATTTTATTTTATTCAACTAAGAAAAATAGGGAACAAAAGGTAAGGTCAGAAGGTAGTGCCTACTAAATGCATCTACTTCATACCTCTAAAAATGATCCATTAATAAGGTTGATCAAGTCTTTTTAGCAACCACCTTCGATTAGCATGAAACCGAAGAACATTCGTAAAACACTAAGTTACCTCAACGGGGATATGCATGTCCCAGACAATAAGTATATCATATTTATTTTGGCAGTTGGTAGAGGTAGTTGAAAACTTCCAATAGTGAGTGTCGAAGATTTTTCAATAACATTAATACCATTCACCTAGAATTGTTTCTTCGGAAAGTGCATTGTATGCTCATTACTATTGATATGAAAAGTGGTCTTGCTTTTATTGCAATCAATAACAGTCCCCGCAGTATTCAAAAAGGGTCTACCAAGGGTAATCTGCATATTGTCATCCTCGGGCATCTCAAGTATAACAAAGTCTGTTAAGATAGTAACGTTTGTGACAGCAACGGGCACATCTTCACAAATACCGGTTGGTATGGTAGTCAATTTGTTACCATTTGCAAAGATATTTCAGTAGGTGTGATTTTATTCAAGTCAAGTCTTTTATATAAAGAGAAAGGCATAACACTAACACCAGCTCCTAAATCACACAAAGTAGTTTTAACATAATTTCTTTTGATGGACCAAGGTATAGTTGGTATTCCTGGATCTCCAAGTTTTTTAGGCACTCCATCCTTAAAAGAATAATTAGCAAGCATGGTGGAGATTTCAGCATCATGTATTTTCCTTTTATTAGTGATGATGTCTTCCATATATTTTGCATAAGGGGCCATCTTTAAAATATCAGTCAAGCGAGTGCGCAGAAAGACTGGCCTAATAATTTCAGCAAAGCGTTCAAATTCTCCATCATATTTTTTCTTAGTTGATTTAGGTGGAAAGGGCATGGGTTTTTGAAACCATGGTTCTCTTTCTCTTCCATGTTTTCTAGCAACAAAGTCTCTTTTATCATATATTTTATTCTTAGGTTGTGGGTTATCAAGATCAACAGCTGGTTATATTTCAACATCATTATCTGGTTCTTTATCTTTGTTTAGTTGAGTGCTTTCATGAACATCATCATTATCTTTTTCATTATCATTAGATGAATGTTCATCACCAGATTGAGTTTAGCCATCAGAAATAGAAACATCGTTATTATTATCTGGAGGTTTTTCTACTTCAAGTTCAGTGGAGGTAAGCAAAGTCCAATCATTTTTCTTTTTCTTCTTCTTTTTATAAGGACAAGGTGCATCAGTGTTAATTCTTTAAGAGTCTTGTTCAATTCTTTTAGGGTTACCCTCGGGATAAAGTGGTTCCTGAGTCATTTTACCTCCTCTAGTTGCTACTCTAATAGTAAAGTCATTTATATTATTATTCAGTTCATCAAGAACTTCTTTTTGAGATTTAGCAACTTGTTCTAACTAGGTATGAACCATAGAGGCATGTTTTCCTACACCACTAACTTCATTAGTGATTCTAAATAACAAGTTACTCAAGTGAGCAATCATATCACGATTGTATTTCAACTATTTCATAACATTTGCGTTGAAGTGGTCTTGTTTTCTAATGTAGTTATCAAACTCATAAAAGCATTGACTAGGATGTTCATTCTAAGGGATGTCACTTTCATCAAATTTCATTAAAGAGTTTACCTCTACCACCTGTGGTGGTGGTGTGTCAAGTCCATGGATTTCTTCAATAGGGGGTAAAATTTTGACATCTTCAGCTTTAATACCTTTTTTCCTTCATACTTTTCTTTGCCTCTTGCATATCTTCAGGACTGAGATATAAGATACCCCTCTTCTTCAGAGTGAGTTTAGGGGGTGGTTCAGGAAGAGTCTAATCATCATAAGTTTTCAATATATTATTCAATAATTCCTCAGCTTGTTCAACAGTTCGTTCCCTGAAAACATAACGAACATAACTATCTAGGAAGTCCCTAGAAGCATAGGTTAGTCCATTATAGAAGATATCAAGTATTTCATTTTTCTTAAGAGGATGATCAGGCATAGCATTAAGCAATTGGCGAAGCCTCCCCCAAGCTTGTGGGAGACTCTCTTCTTCAATTTACACAAAGTAAAATATTTCCTATAAGGCAGCTTGTTTCCTATGAGCAGGGAAATATTTTTCAGAGAAGTAGTAAATCATATCCTGGGGAATACGCACAGAACCAGGAGCAAGAGTATTTTACCATATCTTAGCATCACCCTTTAATGAGAACGGAAATAACATGTGAATGTAATAGTAGCGAATTTTCTCTTCATGAGCAAATAGGGTGGCTATATCATTTAATTTAGTAAGGTGTGCCACAACGGTTTCAGTTTCATAACCATGGCAAGGATTAGATTCAACCAAAGTAATTAAATCCGGGGTCGACTGAGAATTCATAATCTTTATCATTAAGAAAGATATGTGAAGTAGCAATTTTAGGATCACATTTCATTCTAGCATTCAAAGTTTTTTCTTTCAGTTTGCATAGTAGTTTCTTAAGATCATTGCAAGCAAGAAAGTATCTAGCTATCCCCCATCCATAACTTAACCTTCAGGAATCTTGGGAAAGTCATATCTAGGAGAGGTAGGTCTAATAGGTGTTTCAAGATTTTCAGTTTCGAGTACTTCATCAGTTTTAGCATTCTCAATATTTTTAGCTCTAGCAAGTTGTTCATCAAGAAATTCACCTAGTGGCATATTATCATCAAGCAAGGTACTAGCATCATAATGAGTAGTATTCATAGCAGAAGTAGCATCATCAATAACTTATGATGTATCAGGATTAATAGCATGTGGTGGTGTTGCAAGTGTACTCAAAACAGAAGGTGAATCAAGTGCAGAGTGTGATGGCAGTTCCTTACCTCCCCTCGTTCTAGAGGGAACAATCTTGGTTTTCGTATCCTTTAGATTCTTCATAGAGGCAAATAGATAATAATTCCAAGTGAATCAACAAATATAGCCAAGCTACCCGGTAATGGTGCGAGAAAAAGTTCTTGATAACCCACAAGTATAGGGGACCGTAACAATTTTCGAAGGTAGAGTATTCAACCCAGATTTATAGATTCGACACATGGGGAGCCAAAGAATATTTGCAAGTATTAGCAGCTGAGTTGTCAATTCAACCGCACCTAGAGATTAAATATCCGCAGCAAAGTAATCAATAGCAAAGTAGTATAATAGTTTTGATAATAGTGATAATAGCAATAGTAATGGTAAATGTGATAGCAATGATTTTGTAGCAGGTGTAATAGTAACAGTAGTAGTAGTAACTTAGCAAGAGCAATACATGGAAAATTTGTAGGCATTGGATCAGTGAATTCATTGGATGATATTCATCATATAACATTCATAACCTAGGCAAGGATGTTTCCCCCACCACGATTTCAGAGGGCAAGGATGTTTGGGTGTGCACTTGGGGAGCATCGGTGCTCAAAACCACAGCCTACTATAAATTCTGTCTTAGAGAGATTGACGTTCATGAGGCGTTCAATGTTGTGGAAAGCAAAAAGTATCCCAAAACTCAAGGTTTTTTGTAGGTTTCTACTAGTAGATCGCCTCAACACACGTACCATGCTTAGCAGAAGGCACTACAACGTTGGGACCAACCTCGTCTATCTGCTCTGTGGAGAACATGTGGAAGAAACTCTTGAGCACCTCTTCTTCCGTTGCAAATTCAGTGAACGATGCTGGCCAAGCTCAACATTACCTGGCCAACCACGGGTGATCGGTTGCATATGGTAAAACATCTGAAGATGGTGGACCGTCGTCAAATGATCATGGATATATTTCTAGTCGCCGCGTGGAGTCTGTGGAAGGAAAGGAATAACAACTACTTTCGGAAAGTGGACCCTCGCTAGAGAGCTGGCTAGCCAGATTTAAAACTGAGTTTGCCAACATATCACAAAGGCTCCCGCAGATAAGAGACACCTTGTCTCTGCATTTGTAGCCTCTGTATCTTAAAATAGCTTGTAGTTTGATACCTTAGGTTGATAGCTTAGCTCCTCTCCGCTCCCCCATCTTTTTCTGATGACATAGGCTGATAGTTTAGCACCTCCCCCCATCCCTTGTAACATACTGACTTTTCTTTTATAATACAATAACATGAAGTAGGAGGTGATCCTACTGTCCAACTTTCAAAAAAAATGTCATAACCTAGGGCGATACAAAACTATCCCCAGTTCATAAATATGATATAGGCATGTATTCCGTAAATAGTCATACGTGCTTATGCAAAGAACTTGTATGCCATCTTTTGTCCTACCCTCCTGTGGCGGTGGGGTCCATAAGGAAACTAAGGGATATTAAGGCCTCCTTTTAATAGAGAACCAGAACAAAGCATTAACACATGGTGAATACATGAACTCCTCAAACTACGGTCATCACCGGAAAGTATCCTGACTATTGTCACCCTGGGGTTTATGGATCATAACACGTAATAGGTGAATATGACTTGCAAGATCGGATCTACAACATAGATATAATGTTGAAAACATAAATGGTTTAGATATGAAATCACGGCAACCTGGTCCAAAGTGTCGTGGGAAACCACGGCCACCTATGGGGCCATGAGCCCCTTGTGGTTCAGCAGGGGGATGAGCACATTGCACAAAGAGCGGAGAACATCGTGCAGCACGACAGAGATCACACGGGCAATTTCACCCAGGTTCAGGCCACCGCGAGGCATAAAACCATACTCCTGCTTTGGTGGATTGTGGTGGAAACACATCGCTCTAACCCGGCAAGGTTTCCTCAGGGCGAGAGCAGCTACGCGCGTATGATTGTACAAGGGTTCGAATCCTTTCTGTGGTTGCCACGGGCCTCATTTTACAGATCAAGGGGTCACCAGAATGGCAAATCAGTCATTGTGTATTGATTATATAGCAAACAATGCTATCATACCTAACTCCGCAAACAGGTCAGAGCGCATTAAATGCGCCTCTTAGTGTCACATCATGGCCTACCCAGCAAGCCTTGCCGGGTTGTTCGGCCACCTTCTCTCCTACCTGCATGACACATCGCTGGACGGGTGTCATTCAGAGGTGATTTCTATAGGAAATTGCTGCCATGTGGCAAGAAACAACCACTTAGTCACTTGGGGGCTTGACACGGCACCGACCGATGACTTGCATCGTTGTGAGGTGTTGTGGTGGAGCCTTGGTGAGGTAGTTTGCCTTCGTAGGGCCCGGTAGGCCTGCCGGGACGGTCTTGAGGTTTGTTTCTGGGGCAACGTTGACCTCGCCAGGCTTGCCTGCCTGGCAAGGAAGGTTTTCCCCTAGTGGTGTCTTGCTCCTTTGGCTTGACTTGGTCTTCTTGACATGCACTCTGATTCCTCAAAGAGCTGATCGGTTGTGCCTGGTCTGGTCTTGAATGCTGCAATCTTGATCTTAGGCTTGTGCACGGTCTGGGCAACAGACCCAGGGTTATTTGCACTGACAGGAGCTCCCGGGCCTGGCCCGAACACGTTGTCGGGCGTCGTCGGGGTAGGCCCTAACTTACGCATAGGCTAAAGGGTAGTAGTTGCTTGTCCTTTGAGATCTTCTTTGCTACACCACTAACCTAGGCCCGGGTCAGTTTCTGGTTCTCCCGCGCGTCATGGAACGCCAATTGCAGTGGAGCCACCTTTGAAATGGCACGTGCATTACTTTAACGCATGGGCAAGTAACTGCCAATTCAGTCTTCCCACCACGCTCTTATCCTTGGCCACGTATGCTGCATGCATTGAGTGGGGTAGGTAAAGGAGGCGCCTGGTGCAGGAGAGTGTCAAGGCAGGGGCCCAGTCTTCATGGATTGGTGGAGGATGACGGTAGTTAACGACCGAGGGATCGGCTCCCAGTCCCAGCCAGTCTATTAAAGAAGGGGCGGGGAGGAGTGGGAGTATTCATCCACACACTCCTCTTTCTCCATTCTATGCTTTCTTCTAGGTATGCTAAAAGGGAGAGCCCGGGGCTAGGCCCCGGGCCCTAGTGCTACCTCTTGAGCATGCGTTGGTTTTCCCTTGAAGAGGAAAGTGTGATGCAGCAAAGCAGCGTAAGTATTTCCCTCGGTTTTTGAGAACCAAGGTATCAATCCAGTAGGAGACCACGCGCGAGTCACCTCGTACCTACATAAACAAATAAGAACTTCGCAACCAACGCGACAAAGGGGTTGTCAATCCCTTCACGGCCACTTGCAAGAGTGAGATCTGATAGAGATAATAATAATAAGATAAATATTTTTAGTATTTTTATGATATAAATTGAAAGTAAAGATTGCAAAATAAAATAGATTGGAAACTTGTATGATGGAAGATAGACCCGGGGGCCATAGCTTTCACTAGTGGCTTCTCTCAAGATAGCATAAGTATTATGGTGGGTGAACAAATTACTGTCGAGCAATTGATAGAATTGAGCATAGTTATGAGAATATCTAGGTATGGTCATGTATATAGGCATCACGTCCGTGACAAGTAGACCGAATCCTGCCTGCATCTACTACTATTACTCCACACATCGACCGCTATCCAGCATGCATCTAGAGTATTAAGTTCATAAGAACGGAGTAACGCTTTAAGCACGATGACATGATGTAGAGGGATTAACTCATGCAATATGATATAAACCCCATATTTTTATCCTCGATGGAAACAATACAATACATGTTGTTTCCCCTGCTGTCACTGGGATCGAGCACCGCAAGATTGAACCCAAAGCTAAGCACTTCTACCATTGCAAGAAAGATCAATCTAGTACGCCAAACCAAACTTATAATTCGAGGAGACTTGCAAAGATAACTAATCATACATAAAAGAATTCAGAGAAGATTCAAATATTGTTCACAGATAATCTTGATCATAAACCCACAATTCATCGGATCTCAACAAACACACCAAAAAACAAGATTACATCGCATAGATTTCCAAGAGAATCGAGGAGAACTTTGTATTGAGATCCAAAGAGAGAGAATAAGTCATCTAGATACTAGATATGGATCCGAAGGTCTGAACTAAACTACTCACACATCATCGGAGGGTCCATGTAGTTGATGTGGAGGACCTCCATGATCAATGCCCCCTCCGGAGGAGCTCCGGAAAAGGCCCCAAGATGGGATCTCTTGGGTACAGAAGGTTGTGGCGGTGGAAATAGGGTTTTGTGGTGCACCTGGATGTTTTTGGGGTATGTGAATATATATAGGAGGAATAAGTAGGTCGGTTGAGCCACGAGGGGCCCACTAGGGAGGAGGGCGCGCCCAGGGGGGAGGCGCTCCCCCTGCCTCGTGGCCACCTCATTGGTTGCTTGACGTCCACTCCAAGTCCTCTAGATCACGTTTGTTCCAAAAATCACCCTCCCAAAGGTTTCATTCCGTTCGGACTCCGTTTGATATTCTCTTTCTGCGAAACACCGAAATAGGCAAAAACAACAATTTGGGCTGGGCCTCCGGTTAATAGGTTAGTCCCAAAAATAATATTAAAGTGTAAAATAATGCCCATTAACATCCAAAACAGATAATATAATAGCATGGAACAATCAAAAATTATAGATATGTTGGAGATGTATCAGCATCCCCAAGCTTAATTCCTGCTCGTCCTCGAGTAGATAAATGATAAAAACAGAATTTTTGATGTGGAATGCTTTCTAGAATATTATTCAATGTATTTTTCTCTATTGTGGCATGAATGTTCAGATCCGAAAGATTCAAGATAAAAGTTTATTGTTGACATAAAAATAGTAATACTCCAAGTATGCTAATCAAGCAATTATGTCTTATCAAAATACCATAGCCAAAGAAAACTTATCCCGACAAAGTCATATAGTTTGGACATGCTTCATTTTCGTCACACAAAATGCTCTCATCATGCACAACCCTGATGACAAGCCAAGTAATAGTTTCATACTTAGCCTTTTCAAACTCTTTCAACTTTTACGCAATATATGAGCACGAGCCATGGACATAACACTATGGGTGGAATAGAATATGATGATTGAGGTTGTGTGAGAAGACAAAAAGGGAGAACGTCTCACATTAACGCGGCTAATCAATGGGCTATGGAGATGCCCACCGATTGATGTCAAGGCAAGGAGCAGGGATTTCCATGCAACGGATGCACTAGAGCTATAAATGTATGAAAGCTCATCAAAGAAACTAAGTGGGTGTGCATCACCCTCGCTTGCTCACGAAGACCTAGGGAATTTTGAGGACGCCCATCATTGGAATATACAAGCCAAGTTCTATAATGAAAAATTCCCACTAGTATATGAAAGTGACAACATAGGAGACTCTCTATCATGAAGATCATGGTGCTACTTTGAAGCACAAGTGTGGAAAAAGGATAGTAACATTGTCCCTTCTCTCTTTTTCTCTCATTTCTTTATTTGGGCCTTCTTTTTTTGGCCTCTTTTTTTCATCCGGAGTCTCATCCCGACTTGTGGGGGAATCATAGTCTCCATCATCCTTTCCTCACTGGGACAATGCTCTAATAATGATGATCATCACACTTCTTTTTACTTACAACACAAGAATTACAACTCAATACTTAGAACAAAATATGACTGTATGTGAATGCCTCCGGCGGTGTACCGGGATTGCGATGAATCAAGAGTGACATGTATGAAAAATTAAGCATGGTGGGCTTGCCACAAATACGATGTCAACTACATGATCATGCAAAGCAATATGACAATGATGATGCGTGTCATAATAAATGGAACGGTGGAAAGTTGCATGGCAATATATCTCGGAATGGCTATGGAAATGCCATAATAGGTAGGTATGGTGGCTGTTTTGAGGAAGATATAAGGAGGCTTATGTGTGATAGAGCGTATCATATCACGGGGTTTGGATGCACCGGCGTAGTTTGCACCAACTCTCAAGGTGAGAAAGGGCAATACACGGTACCGAAGAGGCTAGCAATGATGGAAGGGTGAGAGTGCGTATAATCCATGGACTCAACATTAGTCATAAAGAACTCACATACTTATTGCAAAAATCTACAAGTCATCAAAACCAAGCACTACGCGCATGCTCCTAGGGGGATAGATTGGTAGGAAAAGACCATCGCTCGTCCCCGACCGCCACTCATAAGGAAAGAAATCAAAGAACACCCCATGCTTCAAATTTGTCACATAACGTTTACCATACGTGCATGCTACGGGACTTGCCAACTTCAACACAAGTATTCATCAATTTCACAATTACTCAACTAGCACACCTCTAATATTACCACCTTTATATCTCAAAACCATCTATCAAGCATCCAACTTTTCTTGGCATTTAAAATTTATAACCAAAGTGAATTACCATGCTGTTCTAAAGGACTCTCAAAATGATATAAGTGAAGCATGAGAGATCAATTATTTCTATAAAATAGAACCACCGCCGTGCTCTAAAAGATATAAGCGAAGCACTAGAGCAAAAATTATCCAACTCAAAAGATATAAGTGAAGCACATAGAGTATTCTAATAAATTCCAATTCATGTGTGTCTCTCCCAAAAGGTGTGTACAGAAAGTATGATAGTGGTAAAATAAAAGGCAAAGACTCAAATCATACAAGACGCTCCAAGAAAAATACATATCATGTGGCGAATAAAAATATAGCTCCAAGTAAAGTTACCGATGGACGAAGACGAAAGAGGGGATGCCTTCCAGGGCATCCCCAAGCTTAGGCTTTTGGTTGTCCTTGGATTTTACCTTGGGGTGCCTTGGGCATCCCCATGTTTAGGCTCTTGCCACTCCTTGTTCCGTAATCCATCAAATCTTTACCCAAAACTTGAAAACTTCACAACACAAAACTTAAAAGAAAATCTTCCTGAGCTCCGTTAGTAAAAGAAAACAAACCACCACTTCAAGGTACTGCAATGAACTCATTCTTTATTTATATTGGTATTAAAACTACTATATTCCAACTTTCCTATGGTTCATAAACTCTATTACTAGCCATAGATTCATCAATATAAGCAAACAACACACGAAAAAACAGAATTTGTCAAAAACAGAACAGTCTGTAGTAATCTGTAGGTTTCAAATACTTTTGGAACCACAAATATTCTAAAATAAGCTGCTGGACGTGAGGAATTTATCTATTAATCATCTTCAGAAATAATTAATTAATATCACTCTCCAGTAAAAAATGGCAGCAATTCTCGTGAGCGCTAAAGTTTCTGTTTTTTACAGCAAGATCAAAAAGACTTTTCTCAAGTCTCCCCAACGGTTCTACTTGGCACAAACACTAATTGAACACAGAAAACACAACCAAAATAGAGGCTAGATAAATTATTTATTACTAAACAGGAACAAGAAGCAAGTAATAAAAATAAAATTGGGTTGCCTCCCAACAAGCGCTATCATTTAACGCCCCTAGCTAGGCATAAAAGCAAGGATAGATCTAGGTATTGCCATCTTTGGTAGGCAATCCATAAGTGGCTCTCATAATAGATTCATATGATAATTTAATTTTCTTTCTAGGGAAGTGTTCCATGCTTTTCCTTAACGGAAATTGGAATCTAATATTCCCTTCATATCAATAATTGCACCAATCGTTTTAAGGAAAGGTCTACCAAGAATAATAGGACATGAAGGATTGCAATCTATATCAAGAACAATGAAATCTATGGGCACATAATTCCTATTTGCAACAATAAGAACATCATTAGTTCTTCCCATAGGTTTCTTAATGGTGGAATCCGCAAGGTGCAAGTTTAAAGAACAATCATCAAATTCACGCAAACCAAGCAAATCACACAAAGTTTTTGGGATCGTGGAAACACTAGCACCCAAATCGCACAAAGCATAGCATTCATGATTTTTAATTTTTATTTTAATTGTAGGTTTCCACTCATCATAAAGTTTTCTAGGGATAGAAACTTCCAACTCAAGTTTTTCTTCATAAGATTGCATTAAAGCATCAACGATATGTTTAGTAAAAGCTTTATTTTGACTATAAGCATGAGGAGAATTTAGCACGGATTGCAACAAGGAAATACAATCTATCAAAGAGCAATTATCCTAATTAAATTCCTTGAAATCCAAGATAGTGGGTTCATTGATATTTAAAGTTTTGACCTCTCCAATCACACTTTTATCAATTTTTGCATCAACATCTAAAAACTCTGAATCATTGGGACGCCTTCTAACTAAAGTTGACTCATATACAGTCCCATCATTATCAAGATTCATATTGCAAAACAAAGATTTAATAGGGGACACATCAATAACTTTTAGATCTTCATCTTTGTTACCATGGAAACTAGAAGAACACGCTTTCACAAAGCAATCTTTTTTAGCACGCATCCTAGCGGTTCTTTCTTTGCACTCGTCAATGGAAATTCTCATAGCTTTGAGAGACTCATCGATATCATGGTTAGGTGGAATAGATCTAAGTTTCAAAGAATCAACATCAAGATAAATTCTATCCACGTTCCTAGCCAACTCATCAATCTTAGACAATTTTTCTTCAATCAAAGCATTGAAATTCTTTTGTGAACTAATAAATTATTTAATATTAGATTCAAAACCAAAGGGCATCTTATTGTAATTTCTGTAAGAATTGTTGTAGGAATTACCATAATTATTAGAGAAATTACTAGGAAACGGCCTAGAATTAAAATTACATCTATACGCGTTGTTACCAAAATTGTTCCTACCAACAAAATTCACATCCATAGATTCATTATTATTCTCAATTAAAGTAGACAAAGGCATATCATTGGGATCAGTAGGAGTACTCTTATTAGCAAACAATTTCTTAAGTTCATCCATCTTTCCACTTAAAACATTAATCTCTTCAATTGCACGCACCTTTTTACTAGTAGATCTTTCAGTGTGCCATTGAGAATAATTAACCATAATATTATCTAGGTGTTTGGTAGCTTCTCCTAAAGTAATTTCCATAAAGGTGCCTCCTGTGGACAAATCTAAAAGGTTTCTCGAAGCAAAATTCAATCCGGCAATTTTTTTGTATAATCATCCATAAATTCAAACCATGTGTAGGGCAATTACGTATCATTAATTTCATCCTCTCCCAAGATTGTGCAATATGCTCATGATCAAGTTGCTTAAAATTCATAATATCATTTCTAAGAGAGATGATCTTAGAGGGAGGAAAATACATAGTGATAAAAGCATCTTTGCACTTATTCCATAAATCAATACTATTTTTAGGCAAAGACGAAAACCAATCTTTAGGACGATCTCTAAGCGACAACGGAAATAGCTTAAGTTTAACAATATCATTATCCACATCTTTATTCTTTTGCATATCACACAAATCAACAAAGTTGTTTAGATGGGTAGCGGCATCTTCACTTGGAAGGCCAGAAAATAGATCTTTCATGACAAGATTTAGCAAAGCAATATTAATTTCACAATATACATCATCGGTAAGAGGAGCAATCGGAGTGCTAATAAAATCATTATTGTTGGTATAGGCAAAGTCACACAATTTAGTATTATCTTGAGCCATCATGACAAGCAAGCAATCCAACACACAAGCAAACAAGAAACATGCAAAAGAGGCAAACTGGAAAAGAGAAGGGGAACGGAAAAGGAGGGCGAATAAAACGGCAAGGGTGAAGTGGGGGAGAGGAAAACGAGAGGCAAATGGCAAATAATGTAGTGCGAAGCATAAGAGTTGTGATGGGTACTAGGTATGTCTTGACTTGGCGTAGATCTCCCCGGCAACGGCGCCAGAAATCCTTCTTGCTACGTCTTGAGCATGCGTTGGTTTTCCCTTGAAGAGGAAAGGATGGTGCAGCAAAGCAGCGTAAGTATTTCCCTCAGTTATTTAGAACCAAGGTATCAATCCAGTAGGAGACCACGCGCGAGACACCTCGTACCTACACAAACAAATAAGAACCTCGCAACCAACGTGATAAAGGGGTTGTCAATCCCTTCACAGCCACTTGCAAGAGTGAGATCCGATAGAGATAATAATAATAATAAGATCAATATTTTTGGTATTTTTATGATATAATTTGAAAGTAAAGATTGCAAAATAAAATAGATTGGAAACTTGTATGATGGAAGATAGACCCGGGGGCCATAGGTTTCACTAGTGGCTTCTCTCAAGATAGCATAAGTATTACGATGGGTGAACAAATTATTGTCGAGCAATTGATAGAATTGAGCATAGTTGTGAGAATATCTAGGTATGATCATGTATATAGGCATCATGTCCGTGACAAGTAGACCGACTCCTGCCTGCATCTACTACTATTACTCCACACATCGACCGCTATCCAGCATGCATCTAGAGTATTAAGTTCATAAGAGCCGAGTAACGCTTTAAGCAAGATGACATGATGTAGAGGGATAAACTCATGCAATATGATATAAACCCCATGTTTTTATCCTCGATGGAAACAATACAATACGTGTCGTTTCCCCTACTGCCACTGGGATTGAGCACCGCAAGATTGAACCCAAAGCTAAGCACTTCTCCCATTGCAAGAAAGATCAATCTAGTAGGCCAAACCAAACTGATAATTCGAAGAGACTTGCAAAGATAACCAATCATACATAAAAAAATTCAGTGAAGATTCAAATATTGTTCATAGATAATCTTGATCATAAACCCACAATTCATCGGATCTCGACAAACACACCGCAAAAGAAGATTACATCGAATAGATCTCCAAGAGAATCGAGGAGAACTTTGTATTGAGATCCAAAGAGAGAGAGAGAGAGAGAGGAAGCCATCTAGCTACTACCTATGGACCCGAAGGTCTGAAGTAAACTACTCACACGTCATCAGGGGGGAGTTGATGTAGAGGCCCTCCGTGATCAATGCCCCCTCCAGCGGAGCTCCAAAAAAGGCCCCAAGATGGGATCTCTTGCGTATAGAAGGTTGCGGCAGTGGAAATAGGGTTTCGTGGTGCTCCTGAATGTTTTCGGGGTATGTGAATATATATATATATATATATATATATATATATAGGAGGAAGAAGTAGGTCGGTCTAGCCACGAGGGGGGAGGGCGTGCCCAGGGGGGTAGGCGCGCCCCCTGCCTCATGGCCTCGTTGGTTACTTGACGTCCACTTCAAGTCCTCTGGATCACGTTTGTTCCAAAAATCACGCTCCCGAAGGTTTCATTCCGTTTGGACTCTGTTCGATACTCTTTTTCTGCGAAACACTGAAATAGGCAAAAAAAAGCAGCAATTTGGGCTAGGCCTCTGGTTAATAGGCCAGTCCCACAAATAATATAAATGTGTAAAATAAAGCTCATTAACATCCAAAACAGATAATATAATAGCATGGAACAATCAAAAATTATAGATACGTTGGAGAAGTATCACCTAGCTTGGGGTTGATGATGTCGAATGCTCGTGTCGACGCTTGGGGAGTTAGTTTGGTTCGGGGCCCAGGGAGATGTAGCGGGCGAGTCACTCGTAGCGCAAGAGATATCAAGCTTTCCCATTATGGTGGAATGCTTGTCTCCTCCGCTCGGGTTGTCCGTCTGGTGGGGAGTGCTGGAGCTTGCTGCAAGCCGTTGCGGCTTGGCGCTCCAATGCCGGAGCCCCTGGGTTCTTGGTGCCCGTCTAGGGTGCAGTTCTCGGGGCTCATGTTAATCCCAGTACTGCTTCCTTTGGTGACGTTGGGGCAAACATTGAAGACGGTGGCATCTCCCTGCCCCTCACCCGCCTCGGACGCCGCCATTGCCTGCTGCTCTTCCGGGGGAGGTGACGGCCCGAGGGGCCGTTGTCCTTCCGGAGTGGTGGGGATGAAGAAAGAACTAGGGAAGACGGAGAAGGCGGGTGGCAGGGCGGCAGGTCGGAGTACGATGGTACCGACGCCTTCGTCTACTATTGGCGACATGCCGCCTCGTCTTTCCGCTCTTCCCCTCCCTCCTTGTCACCATCATCACCGGCCTCCGGGTTACCGGGTAGGGGGTTGCTCTCTTGGTGCCTTCGCTTCCTCCAGCAGTCTTCCAGCTGAGCTCTGGCAATTCTCCCTGCTGGTGCTCATGTTGGGCTTCTCGCTGGTCCTAGAGGTGGTGACCTTGGCACCATCGAGCTGCTCCTTTGTCCCCTCTCCTTCGCAGCCTCATCACTCCTGATCTTGTTAGGCTGCTACCAGCAAGTTCCTGACAGGATCCAGTCGGGCGTCTGCTCAGGCACTCCTTCTGGCCTCTTCTCTTCCCACCGCAACACCTGGGGGAGGAGCAACGAGAAAGGGGGATTAAGGGGAAGTTATCTTTTTTTAATGTAAAATGTGTTGGCATTGCAAAACTTTAGTTCAAATTATGTAATATCTTTTATCCATGTCTATGTTCTATAAGGTTTGTACTTGTTAATCATCATATTAATGAAAAAGATAAAGCTTTTGCCGGGCACTTGTGCATGTAACATGTCCATGCAGAGGTGAAATGCCTCTATACATTTAAGTAAACAAGTTTTCCCTAGCAAGCTATCCTGCCGGTACCCTCAGTATGCTGCCGCGGAGCTAGGCCTGCCAGGCACAAACCGTAAAGAGGGAGCAGCCCCCCACCAAACCTTCTCGTCAATGGCTACTGCAACCATCATGACCAAAGCAACATTCGAGTCAAGGAATGGGAGCACCTAAGTTTCTAAAGTGGCAAGGTTTTCTCATGCACAATCTTTGCTTACAGAACACGTATGGATAATAAAGAGAACTTATCCGTTCTGGCTTGCCAGGGATCACAATGTAGGCTCTTCTTCTCTTCTCCTCTTTGGACCGCGTCCATGGTAGGATACTACAGTTTGGTGCAGATGAAAATGAGGCCACGAGCGATCTTATCTATATGAACATGCACTAGTGCGCATCGGTCCAAAACAAACGGTTTTTAACCCCTTTCCGCGACGGCATTTGGAACCATCGCCAAGTGAGTGTGTGCGATATGGTGTCATTCCCACACGACTCAGAAATCGTAGGGGATAGGCCCTTGATGTCTACTACACAACCTTCTTCTTGTAGACGTTATTGGGCCACCAAGTGCAAAGGTTTGTAGGACAGTAGCAAATTTCCCTCAAGTGGATGACCGAAGGTTTATCAATCTGTAGGAGGCGTAGGATGAAGATGGTCTCTCTCAAGCAACCCTGCAACCAAATAACAAAGAGTCTCTTGTGTCCCCAACACACACAATACAATGGTAAATTGTATAGGTGCACTAGTTCGGCGAAGAGATGGTGATACAAGTGGTATATGGATAGTAGATAAAGGTATTTGTAATCTGAAATTATAAAAACAGCAATGTAAATAATGATAAAAGTGAGCGTAAATGGTATTGCAATGCGTTGAAACAATGCCTAGGGTTCATACTTTCAGTAGTGCAAGTCCTCTCAACAATAATAACATAATTAGATCACATAACTATCCCTCAACATGCAACAAAGAGTCACTCTGAAGTCACTAATAGCGGAGAACGAACGAAGAGATTATTGTAGGGTACGAAACCACCTCAAAGTTATTCTTTCCAATCAATCCGTTGGGCTATTCCTATAAGTGTCACAAACAGCCCTAGAGTTCGTACTAGAATAACACCTTAAGACACAAATCAACCAAAACCCTAATGTCACCTAGATACTCCAATGTCACCTCAAGTATCTGTGGGTATGATTATACGCTATGCATCACACAATCTCAGATTCATCTATTCAACCAACACATAGAACCTCAAAGAGTGCCCCAAAATTTCTACCGAAGAATCACAACGAAAACGTGTGCCAACCCCTATGCATAGGTTCATGACACTACTAGAAACTATGATTTTACCTAGAGCAATATACCCAAGGGGAAATGCTAAAAAACATAGGTAAAGACTTTACCTAGAGCATGCCCTAGGTAAACAACCTTAGGTAAAGTATAGTCGGTAAAGAGGTTTTTCCCTAGGGCGCACTTGTCAAGCTCTAGGGAACCATTTCTTTACCCAGGGCCCCAGGCGCTAGGGTAAGAGTTCATCTCAGCTGTTTGTCCACCGTGGAAAGGTGATTTACCTACAAAAACGTTTGGCTCTAGGGAAAGATGGTGGGGTCCAAGATATATTATATTAATATATTTTCCATATATAACATGCAATTCAAATTTAAATTCATATCCGCCATAATTTAAATAATTAAATTATGAGCCCAAATTCAAATTTATAAATTGCAGCCAAAATGCGATGTACACATCAAAATTTATAAATTGACCGCTTGCAAGACTATGATGTATTTATATAGCAAACTACAATTCTCTAGAAGACTTGAAGATGATATTCTAGTTATATAGCAAACAACATTTCTGTATTTATACATCAAACTACAATTCCCTAAAAGAATTGCAAGATAGTGTGGTAGTTATATAGAAAACAACGTTCGGGCAATCCGGCAAAACTAACACAGTTATCACCTTCTCTTTCTGTTAAGAACTTAAGATTGTTAACACTCTGAACCTATCAGCTATGTAAGACTGGGGTGGGCAAGGATTGAATTATCACTTGTTTTGCTATTTCTCTAGTATAAGGTGGTATTGATGGCATACAAAATGAAATAAATCGGTTGGAACCAATTAGTAGCTAACCGAACATGTTAGATGTACAGAGCATGCATATTAGATAGCTAGTCAGTTTGCTAGCTATATGTGCATATTGAGCTAGTTACTTCAGCTTAGCTATCTACGAGTGCGTTAAACCTACAGCTGAGGTGATCGTATCTAGAAACAGTAACACAGCTATATAGTGCTCACGTTGGTTCATCGAATATTACTTTCAGAATCCCACGAGCTGTATTTTGTACAAAATCAAATGTGCTCCACATGATTACAAATTAAACAACAATGTCCGGGACAGCAAATTGTTCCCCAAAATACAACCTTGGGATATTAAGTATCATCATAAACATATGTGTGCTCACCTAAAAATTGACGTCTATAGATGGATTAAAACCAGATGCGCCTGCAGAGACATTGTACCTATTGATCGTGAAGCTCTTATACTAAATTAAATGTTCAGAAACAGAAGTCTCACCTCATGTTGTTTCTCATCAACTATTCCCTATATGTCTCACTAAGCTATAACCTATAGCTCACAGATTTCAATACGAGTTCATCCTAAATATTCCTATACACTAATCAACAAATCTGGGGAGGGAGGGGTGAGATACCTTGGCTCCCTACCATGCTCACATTTAACTTCTGGACAGCCGGCTGTCAGAGTAGAAGAACAGAGATGCGCGCCTGGGCACCCATCGTACGCAAGCAGAGGAATCAGAGGGATGCTCGCCTAGGGACCGGTCGGAGAGCAAGCCCGGCGGTAGGCCCGGTGAGCATCAAATCGGCATGAGGCGACGTAACCACCGAGATGCGAGGTCACCAGGTCATCGCAAACCCGGCCGATCTGCATGGGCGGCGCGGTGCTGCCACCACAGATGGCGCAGCGTGTTCACCGCAGTCGACTCCGCGGTGGTGATTAGGCCGGGATCGGCGGGAGATACTGGCGAGAGGCAGCAAGAGGAGCCACCGAGTGCCGGGGTGCAGATCTGGGAGGGCGCGAGGGAGAGATTGGGTGGCGGTGCGAATGAGAGAGAGAGGGAGAAAAGACCAGATGCTAGCGGACACCTCCTTTCCCCACCTCACTGTGCGGTGCGTCCGGACCGAAATATGGCCTAGACCACTAAAAAGTAGAGCACACTGGTGGCAAAAAATGCACGGGAGGCCACATCTGGCTGAATTTTTCGGTCCAGTACTGTCAACGAGGCTGCCTTCACCAAGGGGAGAAAACAACTCCAGGTAAACCTTTTCTTTTCTTTTCTTTTCAACTAAAAATTCGTCTTCTCCTAGAGTGCATTGTTCATAACTTTTCTTTCCCTTGAGGAGGTAAATGAGCCTTAGGTAAAGACCTTGGCCTAGGTAAAATCGTTTTTTCTAGTAGTGTGGGCGGAACCCGCAAGTTGATCACCAGAACATACATCAAGTGAATCACGTGGTATCCCATTGTCACCACAGATACGCACGGCAAGACATACATCAAGTGTTCTCAAATCTTTAAAGACTCAATCCGATAAGATAACTTCAAAGGGGAAACTCAATCCATTACAAGAGAGTAGAGGGGGAAGAAACATCATAGGATCCAAATATAATAGCAAAGCTCGTGATACATCAAGATTGTATCACCTCAAGAACACGAGAGAGAGAGAGATCAAACACATAGCTACTGGTACATACCCTCTGCCCCGAGGGAGAATTACTCCCTCCTCGTCATGGAGAGCATCGGGATGATGAAGATGGCCACCGGAGAAGGATTGCCCCCTCCGGCAGGGTGCCGGAATGGGTCTAGATTGGCTTTCGGTGGCTACGGAGGCATCTGGCAGCGGAACTCCCGATCTATTGTGCTCCCTGGTGTTTTTAGGGTATATGGAGATATATATGTGGAAGAAGTACGTCAGGGGGGCCACGAGGGGCCCACGAGGGTGGAGGGCGCGCCCTAGGGGGTGGGCACGCCCCCTACCTCGTGGCCTCCTTGAAGCTTCCCTTACGTGCACTTCAAGTCTTCCGGGCTTCTTTCCTTCCAAAAATGAGTTCCGTGAAGTTTCAGGTCAATTGGACTCCGTTTGATTTTCCTTTTCTTCGAAACCCTAAAACAAGGTAAAAACAAAAACTGGCATTGGGCTCTAGGTTAATAGGTTAGTCCCAAAAATGATATAGAAGTGTATAATAAATCCCATAAACATCCAAAACAGATAATATAATAGCATGGAACAATAAAAAATTATACATATGTTGGAGACATATCAGCATCCCCAAGCTTAACTCCTGCTCGTCCTCGAGTAGGTAAATGTTAAAAACAGAATTTTTGATGCGGAGTGCTACTTGGCATAATTTCAGTTGAATTCTTCTTAATTGTGTCATGAATATTCATATCCTTAAGATTCAAGACAAAAGTTCAGAGTGACATGAAAATAATAATACTTCAAGCATACTAACTAAGCAATTGTGTCTTCTCAAAATAACATGGCCAAAGAAAGCTATCCCTACAAAATCATATAGTCTGGCTATGCTCCATCTTCACCACACAAAATATTTAAATCATGCACAACCCCGATGACAAGCCAAGCAATTGTTTCATACTTTTGAGGTTCTCAAACCTTTTCAATCTTCACGCAATACGTGAGCGTGAGCCATGGACATAGCACTATAGGTGGAATAGAGTGGTGGTTGTGGAGAAGACAAAAAGGGAGAAGATAGTCTCACATCAACTAGGCGTATCAACAGGCTATGGAGATGCCCATTAATAGATACCAATGTGAGATGCACTAGAGCTATAAGTGTATGACAGCTCAATAAAAGAAACTAGTGGGTGTGCATCCAACTTGCTTGCTCACGAAGACCTAGGGCATTTTGAGGAAGCTCATCATTGAAATATACAAGCCAAGTTCTATAATGAAAGATTCCCACTAGTATATGAAAGTGACAACATAGGAGACTCTCTATCATGAAGATCATGGTGCTACTTTGAAGCACAAGTGTGGTAAAAGGATAGTAGCATTGCCCCTTCTCTCTTTTTCTCTCAATTTTTTAGTTTTTTATTTGGGCCTTTCTCTTTTTTATGGCCTCTTTTCTCTTTTTTTATTTGGGCTTCTTTGGCCTCTATTATTTATTTATTTTCATCCGGAGTCTCATCCTGACTTGTGGGGGAATCATAGTCTCCATCATCCTTTCCTCACCGGGACAATGCTCTAATAATGATGACCATCACACTTTTATTTACTTACAACTCAAGAATTACAACTCGATACTTAGAACAAGATATGACTCTATATAAATGTCTCCGGTGGTGTACCGGGATGTGCAATGACTCATGAGTGACATGTATGAAAGAATTATGAACGGTGGCTTTGCCACAAATACAATGTCAACTACATGATCATGCATAGCAATATGACAATGATGAAGCGTGTCATAATAAACGGAACGGTGGAAAGTTGCATGGCAATATATCTCGGAATGGCTATGGAAATGCCATAATAGGTAGATATGGTGGCTGTTTTGAGGTAGGTATATGGTGGGTTTAAGGTACCGGCGAAAGTTGCGCGGTACTAGAGAGGCTAGCAATGATGGAAGGGTGAAAGTGCATATAATCCATGGACTCGACATTAGTCATAAAGAACTCATATACTTATTGTGAAAATCTACAAGTTATCAAAGCAAAGTATTATGCGCATGCTCCTAGGGGGATAGATTGGTAGGAAAAGACCATCGCTCGTCCCCGACCGCCAGTCATAAGGAGGACAATCAATAAATAAATCATGCTCCGACTTCATCACATAACGGTTCACCATACGTGCATGCTACAGAAATCACAAACTTCAACACAAGTATTTCTCAAATTCACAACTACTCAACTAGCATGACTCTAATATCACCATCTCCATATCTCAAAACAATCATCAAGTATCAAACTTCTCTTAGTATTCAACACAGTCATAAGAGAATTTTATTATTCTTGAATACCTAGCATATTTGGATTTTAAGCAAATTCCCATGATATTTAAGACTCTCAAAATAATCTAAGTGAAGCATGAGAGTTCATCTATTTCTTCAAAACAAAACTACCACCATGCTCTAAAAGATATAAGTGAAGCACTAGAGCAAATGACAAACTACTCCGAAAGATATAAGTGAAGATCAGTGAGTAGTCGAATAATTATGCAACTATGTGAAAACTCTCTAACATTTAATAATTTCAGATCTTGGTATTTTATTAAAACAGCAAGCAAATCAAAATAAAATGACATTCTAAGAATGGCAAACATCATGTGAAGAAGCAAAAACTTAGGATCAACCGAAACTAACCGATAGTTGTTGAAGAAGAAAGGTGGGATGCCAACCGGGGCATCCCCATGCTTAGATGCTTCAGACTTCTTGAAATATTATATTGGGATTCCTTGGGCATCCCCAAGTTTGAGCTTTTGTGTCTCCTTAATTCCTCTCATATCACGGTCTCCCTAAATCTCAAAAGCTTCATCCACACAAAACTCAACAAGGACTCGTGAGATAAGTTAGTATAAACCATTGCCAAAACCTTATCATACTCTAATGCAGCATATCACTTAAATTATTATTCAACATTTCATACTAAATGCCTCTGCATATTTAATAGTCATATCCTCAAATAGAATCATTAAAGAAGCAAACATATGCAAACAATGCAAACATAACATCAATCTGCCTAAACAGGATAGTCTGTAAAGAATGCAGAAACATCCGAATTTCCCTAGCTCAAAAAATTATGAAAGAAAATTCGCAATGTAGTAAATTTATAAGAGCTTCATATGCAAAAGGTTTCAACATTTTATCACATTCTGAATTTTCTAGGGAATTATTGCAACAGCGGTAAACTTTCTGTTTTCAAACAACAACATGTGAGCTTCTAAAATAGGTATAGTAAAAGCTATAAATGCCACTTTTATTGAAATAAAAGATGCAAAACATTGTTCTAAATAACAGTAAGCAAATTCTAACAAAATAAATTGACGCTCCAAGCAAAACACATATCATGTGGTGAATAAAAATATAGCTCCAAGTAAAGTTACCGAGAGAAGTAGACGAAAGAGGGGATGCCTTCTGGGGCATCCCCAAACTTTGGCTTTTAGGTGTCCTTAGATTATCTTGGGGGTGCCATGGGCATCCCCAATATTAGGCTCTTTCCACTCCTTGTTCCATAATCCATCAAATCTTTACCCAAAACATGAAAACTCCACAACACAAAACTTAAAGTAGAAAATCTCGTGAGCTCCGTTAGCGAAAGAAAACAAAAGACCACTTCAAGGTACTGTAATGAACTCATTCTTTATTTATATGGGTGTTATAACTACTTTATTCCAACTTCTATATGGTTTATAAACTATTTTACTAGCCATAGATTCATCAAAATAAGCAAACAACACAAGAAAAACAGAATCTGTCAAAAACAGAACAGTCTGTAGTAATCTGTAGCTAGCACAAGATCTGGAACTCCAAAAATTATAAAATAAATTTCTGGACGTGAGGAATTTATCTATTAATCATCTGATAAAATAATTAACTAAATAGCACTTTCCAAACAAAACTGGCAGCAATTCTCATGAGCGCTAAAGTTTCTGTTTTTTTACAACATGATCAACAAGACTTTCCCCAAGTCTTCCCAAAGGTTCTACTTGGTACAAACACTAATTAAAAGCATAAAACCACATATAAACAAAGGCTAGATGAATTATTTATTACTAAACAGGAACAAAAAGCATGGAACAAAAATAAAGTTAGGTTGCCTCCCAACAAGCGCTATCGTTTAACGCCCCTAGCTAGGTATGATGATTTCAATGATGCTCATATAAAGGATAAGATTTGAAACATAATGAGAGCATCATGAAGAATATGACTAGCACATTTAAGTCTAACCCACTTCCTATGCATAGGGATTTTGTGAGCAAACAACTTGTGGGAACAATAATCAACTAGTATAGGAGGGCAAAACAAGCATAACTTCAAAACATTAAGCACATAGAGAGGAAACTTGATATTATTGCAACTCCAACAAGCATCTATTCCTCCCTCATAATAATTTTCAGTAGCATCATGAATGAATTCAAAAATATAACTATCACATAAAGCATTCTTTTCATGGTCTACAAACATAAAATTTTACTACTCTCCACAGAAGAAAAATTCTTCTAATGAATAATAGTGGGAGCAAACTCAACAAAATAACTATCATGTGATTGAAAATTAAGATCAAGATGACAAGTTTTATGGTTATCATTATTCTTTAAAGCATACGTGTCATCACAATAATTATCATAGATAGGAGGCATGCTTTCATCATAATAAATTTGCTCATCAAAACTTGGGGGACAAAAAATATCATCTTCATCAAACATAGATTCCCCAAGCTTGTGACTTTGCATATCATTAGCATCATGGATATTCTAGGAATTCATACTAACAACATTGCAATCATTGTCATAATTCACATATTTTGTGCCAAACATTTTACATATATCTTCTTCTAGCACTTGAGCACAATTTTCCTTTCCATCATACTCATGAAAGATATTAAAAAAATGAAGCGTATGAGGTAAACTCAATTCCATTTTTTTATAGTTTTCTTTTATAAACTAAACTAGTGATAAAACAAGAAACTAAAAGAATCAATTGCAAGATCTAAAGATATACCTTCAAGCACTCACCTCCCCGGCAACGGCGCCAGAAAAGAGCTTGATGTCTACTACACAACCTTCTTCTTGTAGACGTTGTTGGGCCTCCAAGTGCAGAGAATTGTAGGACAGTAGCAAATTTCCCTCAAGTGGATGACCTAAGGTTTACCAATCCGTAGGAGGCGTAGGATGAAGATGGTCTCTCTCAAGCAACCATGCAACCAAATAACAAAGAGTCTCTTGTGTCCCCAACACACCCAATACAATGGTAAATTGTATAGGTGCACTAGTTCGGCGAAGAGATGGTGATACAAGTGGTATATGGATAGTAGATAAAGGTATTTGTAATCTGAAATTATAAAAACAGCAAGGTAACTAATGATAAAAGTGAGCATAAACGGTATTGCAATGCGTTGAAACAATGCCTAGAGTTCATACTTTCAGTAGTGCAAGTCCTCTCAACAATAATAACATAATTAGATCACATAACTATCCCTCAACATGCAACAAAGAGTCACTCTGAAGTCACTAATAGCGGAGAACAAACAAAGAGATTATGGTAGGGTACGAAACCACCTCAAAGTTATTCTTTCCAATCAATCCGTTGGGCTATTCCTATAAGTGTCACAAACAGCCCTAAAGTTCGTACTAGAATAACACCTTAAGACACAAATCAACCAAAACCCTAATGTCACCTAGATACTCCAATGTCACCTCAAGTATCTGTGGGTATGATTATACGCTATGCATCACACAATTCAGATTCATCTATTCAACCAACACATAGAACCTCAAAGAGTGCCCCAAAATTTCTACCGAAGAATCACAACGAAAACGTGTGCCAACCCCTATGCATAGGTTCATGACACTACTAGAAACTACGATTTTACCTAGAGCAATATACCCAAGGGGAAATGCTAAAAAACATAGGTAAAGACTTTACCTAGAGCATGCCCTAGGTAAACAACCTTAGGTAAAGTATAGTCGGTAAAGAGGTTTTTCCCTAGGGCGCACTTGTCAAGCTCTAGGGAACCATTTCTTTACCCAGGGCCCCAGGCGCTAGGGTAAGAGTTCATCTTAGCTGTTTGTCCACCGTGGAAAGGTGATTTACCTACAAAAACGTTTGGCTCTAGGGAAAGATGGTGGGGTCCAAGATATATTATATTAATATATTTTCCATATATAACATGCAATTCAAATTTAAATTCATATCCGCCATAATTTAAATAATTAAATTATGAGCCCAAATTCAAATTTATAAATTGCAGCCAAAATGCGATGTACACATCAGATTCTCGTTTAATTACACATACATCAGACTCATGGTCAATTTAGAGCTAACCATTTAAGAAGTAAACTATAGCTAAAAGAACAACTAAATCAACATGTACATGCGCTGTTGATCTGGACAATTATTTGCTACTATTAGTCAGGCCAACTATCTACATCTCTGATTAAAATGGATGTCAACACCTTGTGCTGGTCATGCAAAGTATCTACACCACTCATGAAGACCTTGAGCAAGATACTAAATTACAGGTTAGTGTGTCCATCAACAGCAGACCCTGGCCATCTGTAAGAACATGTTCCTAAAAACAAAGAAGATAATTCAATGATAAATAAAGTGTTTGAACACAGAGTACGCCAGAACAAGCTCAAGTTTATAGTGAGCAGGCCTAACAATTCCTAACAAGGATACAGTATGATCTAGACTAAACCTAACTCTATCTCAAGCAAATAACATCGGGTCAGGTTCATTGACATAGTTACACCCCGCTTGAAATCGGTGTATAATTATACAACCGTATATAATATACATGTGTAAATTACCGGCCACACACGATTTTCGTCTGAAAAAGAAAACAATGGTGGAAGGCATGTAAATTTTACAGGGGTTAGCAGTGAGAAACGATAATGCAATCATCACCTTAGTTGCACTAATCAATAGAAAAAGTACAAAGGACAATATTTTGGTGTTGGGCTCGACCAATCTTGCTTCTTCTCGATTGCAAACGAAATTAACCAAACTTACAAGTTAGAATGTCGTTTGCCTATACAGGATTTAATGGGACAAAACATCAAATGGTACGTTTCTCTCGGACCCCACATTGTAATATAGGAAAAATGAATCATTGTGTAACTTCAACGAATAAGAATCTTAAATATTCCATATATCCTTTTATGAAATAAAATAAGATTTATTTTACCTTGCTAGTAAACATGCACACACAATGCACGTCTTCATTAACCAATATATATTCAACAAAAAGACAGGACATTGTAGTACTTGCATCTGTTGCTTTGTAACTTCACAAGGCACATAGATAAATGATACAAGTGTATCTCCTGGAATGAGTATTAAAAAGTTTATGGGGCGACAATAAAGCAGCACATTAATCCAATGAAAGGCCAATTTACTGGTACAACATTACATGAGTGGGAAAACAGAAGAACAGGCCATGTTTGAATTTGCAAAGACCCCATTGGTGACACTAAAAATGACAAAGAACAATATTATTGAGAACCCAATGTAATCAGTGTGTAAAAATATGTTTCTGCCCTCTAAATCCTAGTAACACACTGATAAATAATCATAAATTTTAAGCAGCATCATGAAGATTTTCTGGGGAGTGAAATACAGTGCTCCAAGATTTTCAATCTCTTTCCAGTAAAAAGCACAGGGGCTGCTAACCTCTCAGCCCATCAGAAGCCCCAACTGTCTTGACCATCTGAAAAATATTATTTTTAGCCTGTTCGGAACAAGTGAAGAAAGACATGGCATTGATGTGTCAAAATAATTCAATAATACAAGAAATCTACAGTTCACAGCCATGTGAAGTGAATAGAATTTTTTGGGGAAAACGATCCCACACCATAGCCCCTGACATTATAGCCACATAATGACGTTAAATTGACCGCTTGCAAGACTACGCTGTATTTATACAGCAAACTACAATTCTCTAGAAGACTTGAAGATGATATGCTAGTTATATAGCAAACAACATTTCTGTTTTATGCATCAAACTACAATTCCCTAAAAGAATTGCAAGATAGTGTGGTAGTTATATAGAAAACAACGTTCGGGCAATCCGGCAAAACTAACACAGTTATCACCTTCTCTTTCTATTAAGAACTTAAGATTGTTAACACTCTGAACCTATCATCTATGTAAGACTGGGGTGGGCAAGGATTGAATTATCACTTGTTTTGCTATTTCTCTAGTATAAGGTAGTATTGATGGCATACAAAATGAAATAAATCGGTTGGAACCAGTTAGTAGCTAACCGAACATGTTAGATGTACAGAGCACGCATATTAGATAGCTAGTCAGTTTGCTAGCTATTTGTGCATATTGAGCTAGCTACTTCAGCTTAGCTATCTACGAGTGCGTTAAACCTACAGCTGAGGTGATCGTATCTACAAACAGTAACACAGCTATATAGCGCTCACGTTGGTGCGAATGAGAGAGAGAGAGATAGGGAGAAAAGACCAGATGTTGGCGGACACCTCCTTTCCCCTCCTCACTGTGCGGTGCGTCCGGACCGAAATATGGCCTAGACCACTAAAGAGTAGAGCGCACTGGTGGCAAAAAATGTGCGGGAGGCCACATCTGGCTGAATTTTTTGGTCCAGTACTGTCAACGAGGCTGCCTTCACCAAGGGGAGAAAACAACTCTAGGTAAACCTTTTCTTTTCTTTTCTTTTCAAATGGTCTTCCCCTAGAGTGCACTGTTCATAACTTTTCTTTCCCTTGAGGAGGTAAATGAGCCTTAGGTAAAGACCTTGGCCCTAGGTAAAATTGTTTTTTCTAGTAGTGTGGGTGGAACCCGCAAGTTGATCACCAAAACATACATCAAGTGAATCACGTGGTATCCCACTATCAACACAGATACGCACTGCAAGACATATATAAAGTGTTCTCAAATCTTTAAAGACTCGATCCGATAAGATAACTTCAAAGGGGAAACTCAATCCATTACAATAGGATAGAGGGGGAAGAAACATCATAGGATCCAAATATAATAGCAAAGTTCGTGATACATGAAGATCGTATCACCTCAAGAACACGAGAGAGAGAGATCAACCACATAGCTATTGGTACATACCCTCTTCCCCGAGGGAGAACTACTCCCTCCTCGTCATGGAGAGCACCGGGATGATGAAGATGGCCACCGGAGAGGGATTGCCCCCTCCGGCAGGGTGCCGGAACAGGTCTAGATTGGCTTTCGGTGGCTACGAAGGCTTCTGGCGGCGGAACTCCCGATCTATTGTGCCCCCTGATGTTTTTAGGGTATATGGAGATATATAGGCAGAAGAAGTACGTTAGGGGCCACGAGGGTGGAGGGCGCGCCCCCTACCTCATGGCCTCCTTGAAGCTTCCCTTACGTGCACTTCAAGTCTTCTGGGCTTCTTTCCTTCCAAAAATGAGTTCCGTGAAGTTTCAGGTCAATTGGACTCCGTTTGATTTTCCTTTTATTCGAAACCCTAAAACAAGGTAAAAACAGAAACTGACACTGGGCTCTAGGTTAATAGGTTAGTTCCAAAAATGATATAAAAGTGTATAATAAAGCCCATAAACATCCAAAACAGATAATATAATAGCATGGAACAATCAAAAATTATAGATACGTTGGAGACGTATCAGCATCCCGAAGCTTAACTCCTTCTAGTCCTCGAGTAGGTAAATGATAAAAATAGAATTTTTGATGCCGAGTGCTACTTGGCATAATTTTAGTTAAATTCTTCTTAATTGTGGCATGATTATTCATATGCATAAGATTCAAGACAAAAGTTCAGAGTGACATAAAAATAATAATACTTCAAGCATACTAACTAAGCAATTATGTCTTCTCAAAATAACATGGCCAAAGAAAGCTATCCCTATAAAATCATATAGTTTGGCTATGCTCCATCTTCACCACACAAAATATTTAAATCATGCACAACCCCGATGACAAGCCAAGCAATTGTTTCATACTTTTGATGTTCTCAAACCTTTTCAATCTTCACGCAATACATGAGCGTGAACCATTGTAACGCCCCGAGACCGATGTGCCAGGTGTCTTCTAGTTATTCGTTGTTGTTGCATGTTTGTTGAGTGCCTTGTCATATTTTACTTCTTGCATCATGTTCATCGTTTATTATATTGCATTATGCCATCCTTGTTTGTTTTGCCATGCCTATCTCTTGTCATATTGCTTTTGGTCATTCATGTTGTTGCCATGAGCATCTTATGCATTACACTCATTCTTATGTTACATGTTACTTTCATGTTGTGTGTGCATCAGCCCTTGCTATCCCTCTCTCAAGCCATGCCCATGTATCATCATCTCTCCCTTCCTTCTCCCTTCATGTTTTTGCAAGTGACATTATTGCCGCCTCCTTTAATGTTCATTTATTTCCTGATGATCATACTCCATGCCTTATACCTCTCTGTAAAATTTCATTCATTTTGGAGTTGTTTTGGTTGGGTTCAAAAATGGCTCAAGTTTGAATTTCATTCAAACTTGGATTATTTTTCTATCTCTAAAAATTCCCAAAGCAATTTATTCAAATTCTGCACAAATTCTAGACTCCAGGGATATTCTCATTTCTCTCTCAACCTTCTTCATTATACTTGTGATTTTTCTGTCCTTTTTTCTGTGTAAAGAAAAGAGGAGAAGGAAAGCAGCAGTAGCAACATTGCAGCCCATCTCCCCAGCCCACCTGCACTCACCTTTCAGCCCAGCCAAGCCCACATGCGCCAATCCTTCTCTGTTCTTCATCCTTCTCTGTACAGCAGCTCATCCAGGGGCTCCACGTCGGCACCTCAAATGATTTGACGGTCGGAACAGGAGCCCCTGCTCCTACAAAACCTACCCTGTGATCCCCTAGGGTTTCCTCGTTCCTCCTCCTTCCCTCGTTCGCGCTGCCAGCAGGTAAGCGGGCACCCACACGCTGCTTCCTCCGCCGCCGACGCCATGTCCGGGATGGGCCGAAGCTCGTCTCCGGCGTAGCTCCGCTCGGTGGTACCTCTACGTCCTCACGACGCCTCCACGAACTGTTCCCGCTGTGATCCAAGGCCAGAGACGCCAAGTTCATCACCATCTTCCTCCTTTGCTTCCTCTTCCGTCACGGGTAGATTTTTTTCGCCAAGTTCAGAGCTCCCTCCCGTCGTCTCCGGCACGTCTCCGTCGACCTCGCAGTGCCCTATGGTGAGCTGGGTAACGCCCATTCCTCTTTGTTTTTTCCTCTAGATGTTTGAACACCCGTAGGCCTCGCCTGATCCATGCCATGGCCACGCATGCGAGCACCTACACCCAGCACCTCCGCAGCATGCACACGTACACACCCAAAACCCGAGCCCCTGACGCTCCACCGCACCGCGCGCACACTCGCCGCCGCACCCGGCAGCTTCGCCGATTGCCTCGCGTCGCCGTTACCCGAGCCGAGCCATGCTAGTGCTCGAGCAGGTCCTGCTGCCGCTGGCCCTGCTTCTCCTGCAGCTCGTGCTTTGCACGCACACGCCAGAGCAGCATCTCGCAGCCTGCTGACTACCCTATTACTCACCCGTGCCCGCTAAGCTGTTGTAGTCGTCCGCCATGCCGTGCCCGAGTCGAGCGCGAGCCACTGTATGCGTGCATCCTGTAGCGAGCACCCTCACCTTTTTCCGCAGTCCCGCCGTCGCTCTGCTTTGCGAGATGTCGTCTCCTAGCTCGACACTGTCGACGCCGGTGTTCTCCGTGTAGCCATGGCCAAAGGCTCGGCCCTCTGGCCATAGGTAAAAAGACTCCAGGCGCACAAGTTAACCACAAACACGCGTCCAGCTCATTGGTTAGGGTGGTGCTACTACTTTGCAAGCGGTAGGTCCAGGGTTCGAGTCCCAGTCTCCCAATTTTTCCCTGTCACTTTTTATCTTTTGCCCACACTCCCACTCCGCCCCGTGGGCCAAATCTTCCTGGGCCTCTTGCACCATACGTTCAATCTGGCCCGCGCATGTTTTTTTCCTTCTATGTGTTTTTTCTTTATTCTTCCACTGCATGCATAATTACAGGAATGCCATCATTTTGAATTGTTAATAACTAAATATGCATGCATCCAAACTAAACAAACTATATATCTAAAATGCTTAGGATTTCATCTAGTTTCATAATTTCCAACTTTCATTCATGATTAAAATGTTTAAAATGATGTTTGTTTAAATTTGCTCTATGGATATGCTAAAATGCTTTAATTCATAACTATTTAACCGTAACTCGGAATTTAATAATCTTTATATGTAAATGGGGTAGAAAAATGCCTAGTTTAACATGGTGACCTTTATTTGCATGTTTAATAACTCTAAAATTGTGTTTAGGGCAGAACAGTACCAAACCTTAAAATATGCATATGGGGTTTTACCGGAATTGTTCTTGTTGTTTCCGACCTCATTTAAACTTGCTTAAATGTTTAGTTTGCTTATGCTTCACCCCTTGCCATGCTAAACAACATTTAATATTGTTGAGTACCAAAACGAGATCGAACTAAATAATGGGATGTGGTGTTTTGTCAATATGCATCCCGATGCACATTGAGCTCCACTTAATTTGTAGGATTGTTTGTCCATTTTTGCCATGCCATGCCTCATTAAACCGGACATGCATCATACTTGATTGTGCATCGTGCCTTGGTTATGTGTTGGTTGTTTACTATGTTGTGTGCTTCTTTCCGGTATTGCTTCTTCGGGTTGGTTCCGGAAACGTTGCATTTGTGAGGATACGTTGGCTACATCCGTTTGTCTTCTTCATGGACTCGTTCTCCTTCCTTGCGGGATTTCAGGCAAGATGACCATACCCTCGAAATCACTTCTATCTTTGCTTGCTAGTTACTCGCTCTTTTGCTATGCCTATGCTGCGATACCTACCACTTGCCTATCATGCCTCCCATATTGTTGAACCAAGCCTCTAACCCACCTTGTCCTAGCAAACCGTTGTTTGGCTATGTTACCACTTTGCTCAGCCCCTCTTATAGCGTTGTTAGTTGCAGGTGAAGATTGGAGTTTGTTCCATGTTGGAACATGGATATGTTGTTGGGATATCACAATATCTCTTATTTAATTAATGCATCTATATACTTGGTAAAGGGTGGAAGGCCCGGCCTTATGCCTGGTGTTTTGTTCCACTCTTGCCGCCCTAGTTTCCATCATATCGGTGTTATGTTCCCGGATTTTGCGTTCCTTACGTGGTTGGGTTATAATGGGAACCCCTTGACAGTTCGCTTTGAATAAAACTCCTCCAGCAAGGCCCAACATTGGTTTTACCATTTGCCACCTAGCCTTTTCTTTCCCTTGGGTCGGCCAGCCCAAGGGTCATCTTTATTAAACCCCCGGGCCAGTGCTTCTCTAAGTGTTGGTCCAACCCAGAGCACCGTGCGGGGCCGTCCCTTGGCAACTTGGGTTACGTTGGCTCCCGTACGCTTAGCTTATCCGGTGTGCCCTGAGAACGAGATATGTGCAGCTCCTAACGGGATTTGTCGGCACAGCGGGTGGTCTTGCTGGACTTGTTTTACCATTGTCGAGGATGTCTTGTAACCGGGATTCCGAGTCTGGTCGGGTCTTCCCGCTAGAAGGAATATCCTTCGTTGACCGTGAGAGCTTGTGATAGGCTAAGTTGGGACACCCCTGCAGGGATTTGAACTTTCGAAAGTCGTGCCCGCGGTTATGGGCAGATGGGAATTTGCTAATGTCCGGTTGTAGAAAACTTGAAGTTGATCTTAATTAAAATACATCAACCGCGTGTGTAACCATGATGGTCTCTTCTCGGCGGAGTCCGGGAAGTGAACACGGTGTTGGAGTAATGCTTGACGTAGGTTATTCTAGGATCACTTCTTGATCATAGTTTCTTGACCGTGCTTTGCCTTCTCTTCTCGCTCTCATTTGCGTATGTTAGCCACCATATATGCTAGTCGCTTGCTGCAGCTCCACCTCATACCTTTTACCCTACCTATAAGCTTAAATAGTCTTGATCACGAGGGTGTGAGATTGCTGAGTCCCCATGACTCACAGATACTTCCAAAACCAGTTTGCAGGTGCTCGATGATATCGTGCAGGTGACGCAACCAAGCTCGGGAGGAGCTCGATGAAGATCGAGTTCGTTAGGTTATCCCGTTTCCAGTTGATCAGTAGTGGAGCCCAGTTGGGACGATCGGGGATCTGTGTAGCATTTGGGGTAGTCTTCTTTTATTTTGGTTCCGTAGTCAGACCTTGTCTGTATCTGGATGATGTAATGCTTTATTCATGTATTGTGTGAAGTGGCGATTGTAAGCCAACTATGTATCTCTTTCCCTTATGTATTACATGGGTTGTGTGAAGATTACCTCACTTGCGACATTGCTTACAATGCGGTTATGCCTCTAAGTCGTGCTTCGACACGTGGGAGATATAGCCGCATCGTGGGCGTTACAACCATGGACATATCACTATAGGTGGAATAGAGTGGTGGTTGTGGAGAAGACAAAAAGGGAGAAGATAGTCTCACATCAACTAGGTGTGTCAACGGGCTATGGAGATGCCCATTAATAGATACCAATGTGAGTGAGTATGGATTGCCATGCAACGGATGCACTAGAGCTATAAGTGTATGAAAGCTCAATAAAAGAAACTAGTGGGTGTGCATCCAACTTGCTTGCTCACGAAGACCTAGGACATTTTGAGGAAGCCCATCATTGGAATATACAAGCCAAGTTCTATAATGAAAGATTCCCACTAGTATATGAAAGTGACAACATAGGAGACTCTCTATCATGAAGACCATGGCGCTACTTTGAAGCACAAGTGTGGTAAAAGGATAGTAGCATTGCCCCTTCTCTCTTTTTCTCTCATTTTTTTTATTTTGCTTATTTGGGCCTTTCTCTTTTTTATGGCCTTTTTTCTCTTTTTTTATTTGGGCTTCTTTGGCCTCTTTTATTTATTTATTTTCGTCCGGAGTCTAATCCCGACTTGTGGGGGAATCATAGTCTCCATCATCCTTTCCTCACTGGAACAATGCTCTAATAATGATGACCATCACACTTTTATTTACTTACAACTCAAGAATTACAACTTGATACTTAGAATAAGATATGACTCTATATGAATGCCTCCGGCGGTGTACCGGGATGTGCAATGACTCATGAGTGACATGTATGAAAGAATTATGAACGGTGGCTTTGCCACAAATACAATGTCAACTACATGATCATGCATAGCAATATGACAATGATGGAGCGTGTCATAATAAATGGAACAATGGAAAGTTGCATGGCAATATATCTCGGAATGGCTATGGAAATGCCATAATAGGTAGATATGGTGGCTGTTTTAAGGAAGGTATATGATTGGTTTAAGGTACCGGCGAAAGTTGCGTGGTACTAGAGAGGCTAGCAATGGTGGAAGGGTGAGAGTGCGTATAATCCATGGACTCAACATTAGTCATAAAAAACTCATATACTTATTGTGGAAATCTACAAGTTATCAAAGCAAAGTATTACGCACATGCTCCTAGGGGGATAGATTGGTAGGAAAAGACCATCGCTCAACCCCGCCCGCCAGTCATAAGGAGGACAATCAATAAATAAATCATGCTCCAACTTCATCACATAACGGTTCACCGTACGTGCATGCTACGGGAATCACAAACTTCAACACAAGTATTTCTCAAATTCACAACTACTCAACTAGCATGACTCTAATATCACCATCTCCATATCTCAAAACAATCATCAAGTATCAAACTTCTCTTAGTATTCAACACACTCATAAGAGAATTTTATTATTCTTGAATACCTAGCATATTAGGATTTTAAGAAAATTACCATGCTATTTAAGACTCTCAAAATAATCTAAGTGAATCATGAGAGTTCATCTATTTCTTCAAAATAAAACTACCACCATGCTCTAAAAGATATAAGTGAAGCACTAGAGCAAATGACAAACTACTCCGAAAGATATAAGTGAAGATCAATGAGTAGTCGAATAATTATGCAACTATGTGAAAACTCTCTAACATTTAATAATTTAAGATCTTGGTATTTTATTCAAACAGCAAGCAAAGCAAAATAAAATGACATTCTAAGAATGGCAAACAGCATGTGAAGAAGCAAAAACTTAGGATCAACCGAAACTAACCGATAGTTGTTGAAGAAGAAAGGTGGGATGCTAACCGGGGCATCCCCAAGCTTATATGCTTGAGACTTCTTGAAATATTATCTTGGGATTCCTTGGGCATCCCCAAGCTTGAGCTTTTGTGTCTCCTTAATTCCTCTCATATCACGGTCTCCCTAAATCTCAAAAGCTTCATCCACACAAAACTCAACAAGGACCCGTGAGATAAGTTAGTATAAACCATTGTCAAAACCTTATCATACTATACTGTAGCAAATCACTAAAATTATTATTCAACATTGCATACTAAATGCCTCTGCATATTTAATAGTCCTATCCTCAAATAGAATCATTAAAGAAGCAAACATATGCAAACATAACAACAATCTGCCTAAACAGTATAGTCTGTAAAGAGTGCAGCAACATCCATACTTCCCTAGCTTAAACAATTATGGAAGAAAATTCCCACTGTAGTAAATTTATCAGATTTTAAAATGCAAAAGGTTTCAACATTTTATCACATTCTGACTTTCTAGGGAATTATTGCAACAGCGGTAAACTTTCCGTTTTCAAACAACAACATGTGGACTTCTAAAATAGGCATAGTAAATGCTATCAATGCCACTTTTATTGAAATAAAAGATGCAAAACATTGTTCCAAATAACAGCAAGCAAATCCTAACAAAATAAATTGACTCTCCAAGCAAAACACATATCATGTTGTGAATAAAAATATAGCTCCATGTAAAGTTACCGATAGAAGTAGACGAAAGAGGGGATGCCTTCCGGGGCATCCCCAAACTTTGGCTTTTAGGTGTCCTTAGATTATCTTGGGGGTGCCATTAGAATCCCCAAGCTTAGGCTCTTTCCACTCCTTATTCCATAATCCATCAAATCCTTACCCAAACTTGAAAACTTCACAACACAAAACTTAAAGTAGAAAATCTCGTGAGCTCCGTTAGCGAAAGAAAACAAAAGACCACTTCAAGGTACTGTAATTAACTCATTCTTTATTTATATGGGTGTTATACCTACTGTATTCCAACTTCTCTATGGTTTATAAACTATTTTAATAGCCATAGATTCATCAAAATAAGCAAACAACACACGAAAAACAGAATCTATCAAAAACAGAACAGTCTGTAGTAATCTGTAGCTAGCGCAAGATCTGGAATCCCAAAAATTATAAAATAAATTGCTGGACGTGAGGAATTTATCTATTAATCATCTGAAAAAAGAATTAACTAAATAGCACTTCCAAACAAAACTGGCAGCAATTCTCGTGAGCGCTAAAGTTTCTGTTTTTTATAGCATGATCAACAAGACTTTCCCCAAGTCTTCCCAAAAGTTCTACTTGTTACAAACACTAATTAAAAGCATAAAACCACATATAAACAGAGTCTAGATGAATTATTTATTACTAAACAGGAACAAAAAGCATGGAACAAAAATAAAGTTTGGTTGCCTCGCAACAAGCGCTATCGTTTAACGCCCCTAGCTAGGCATGATGATTTCAATGATGCTCATATAAATGATAAGAATTGAAACATAAAGAGAGCATCATGAAGAATATGACTAGCACATTTAAGTCTAACCCACTTCCTATGCATAGGGATTTTGTGAGCAAACAACTTGTGGGAACAATAATCAACTAGCATAGGAGGGCAAAACAAGCATAACTTCAAAACTTTAAGCACATAGAGAGGAAACTTGATATTATTGCAACTCCTACAAGCATATATTCCTCCCTCATAATAATTTTCAGTAGCATCATGAATGAATTCAAAAATATAACTATCACATAAAGCATTCTTTTCATGGTCTACAAGCATAGAAATTTTACTACTCTCCACAGAAGCAAGATTCTTCTCATGAATAATAGTGGGAGCAAACTCAACAAAATAACTATCATGTGATTGAAAATTAAGATCAAGATGACAAGTTTCATGGTTATCATTATTCTTTAAAGCATACGTGTCATCACAATAATCATCATAGATAGGAGGCATGCTTTCATCATAATAAATTTGCTCATCAAAACTTGGGGGACAAAAAATATCATCTTCATCAAAAATAGCTTCCCCAAGCTTGTGGCTTTGCATATCATTAGCATCATGGATATTCAAGGAAATCATACTAACAACATTGCAATCATGCTCATCATTCACATATTTTGTGCCAAACATTTTATAGATTTCTTCTTCTAGCACTTGAGCACAATTTTCCTTTCCATCATACTCACGAAAGATATTAAAAAGATGAAGCGTATGAGGTAAACTCAATTCCATTTTTTATAGTTTTCTTTTATGAACTAAACTAGTGATAAAAAAAGAAACTAAAAGACTCGATTGCAAGATCTAAAGATATACCTTCAAGCACTCACCTCCCCGGCAACGGCGCCAGAAAAGAGCTTGATGTCTACTACACAACCTTCTTCTTGTAGACGTTGTTGGGCCTGCAAGTGCAGATGTTTGTAGGACAGTAGCAAATTTCCCTCAAGTGGATGACCTAAGGTTTATCAATCTGTAGGAGGCGTAGGATGAAGATGGTCTTTCTCAAGCAACCCTGCAACCAAATAACAAAGAGTCTCTTGTGTCCCCAACACACCCAATATAATGGTAAATTGTATAGGTGCACTAGTTCGGCGAAGAGATGGTGATACTAGTGGTATATGGATAGTAGATAAAGGTATTTGTAATCTGAAATTATAAAAACAGCAAGGTAACTAATGATAAAAGTGAGCGTAAACGGTATTGCAATGCATTGAAACAAGGCCTAGGGTTCATACTTTCAGTAGTGCAAGTCCTCTCAACAATAATAACATAATTGGATCACATAACTATCCCTCAACATGCAACAAAGAGTAACTCCAAAGTTACTAATAGCGGAGAACGAACAAAGAGATTATGGTAGGGTACGAAACCACCTCAAAGTTATTCTTTCCAATCAATCCGTTGGGCTATTCCTATAAGTTTCACAAACAACCCTAGAGTTCGTACTAGAATAACACCTTAAGACACAAATCAACCAAAACCCTAATGTCACCTAGATACTCCAATGTCACCTCAAGTATCCGTGGGTATGATTATACGATATGCATCACACAATCTCATATTCATCTATTCAACCAACACATAGAACCTCAAAGAGTGGCCCAAAGTTTCTAGCGGAGAATCACGACGAAAATGTGTGCCAACCCCTATGCATAGGTTCATGGGCGGAACCCGCAAGTTGATCACCAAAACATACATCAAGTGAATCATGTGGTATCCCATTGTCACCACAGATACGCACGACAAGACATACATCAAGTTTTCTCAAATCTTTAAAGACTCAATCTGATAAGATAACTTCAAAGGGGAAACTCAATCCATTACAAGAGAGTAGAGGGGGGAAGAAACATCATAGGATCCAAATATAATAGCAAAGCCCGCGATACATCAAGATCGTATCACCTCAAGAACACGAGAGAGAGAGAGAGAGATCAAACACATAGCTACTGGTACATACCCTCAGCCCCGAGGGAGAACTACTCCCTCCTCGTCATGGAGAGCACCAGGATGATGAAGATGGCCACGAGAGAGGGATTGCCCCCTCCGGCAGGGTGCCGGAATGGGTCTAGATTGGCTTTCGGTGGATACAGAGGCTTATGGTGGCGGAACTCCCGATCTATTGTGCTCCCTGATGTTTTTAGGGTATATGGAGATATATAGGCGGAAGAAGTACGTCAGGGGGGCCACGAGGGGCCCACGAGGGTGGAGGGCGCGCCCTAGGGGGGTGGGCACGCCCCCTACCTCGTGGCCTCCTTGAAGGTTCCCTTACATGCACTTCAAGTCTTTTGGGCTTCTTTCCTTCCAAAAATGAGTTCCATGAAGTTTCAGGTCAATTGGACTCCGTTTGATTTTCCTTTTCTTCTAAACCCTAAAACAAGGTAAAAACAGAAACTGGCACTAGGCTCTGGGTTAATAGGTTAGTCCCAAAAATGATATAAAAGTGTATAATAAAGCCCATAAACATCCAAAACAGATAATATAATAGCATGGAACAATAAAAAATTATAGATACGTTGGAGACGTATCAGCCCTCCTTGGACCCAGGCTTGGGCCATGTGCGATTGGGCAAGGCATCGAAACCCAACCATTTCCGTAGGTATGTACATCCCACACGGTAATCCGAGAAAATCATTTCCATAGGTATGTACATCCCACACGGTAATCCAAGAAAATCATTTCCGTAGGTATGTACATCTCACACGGTGAATCCCAGGAAAAACATTTTCGTTCATATGTATATCACACACAGTCAATCCAAGGAATACGTTTCCATTCTTATCTACATCCCACACAGTCAATCCAGGGAAAACGTTTCCGTTCGTATGTACACCCCACATGGTTTTATGTGTAGGCTCGTGTCTGAAAGGTGTAACTATCACACACGGTCTTCCTTGGTTAACTGTTTGCTTTTATTAACTATATCACACACGATTTGATGAAGAAAACTATGTGGCACTGGGCTATCCATCACAAGCGCTTTTACTGCTAGAACCATTTGCAAAGATCCATGACACATTTAGTAGGTTTATTAATTTACAATTAATAATTCCAGTATTACGCAAATTCACATTTCATATCGAACAACTGTTTGCCAATTTCATATCAGGCACATAAATATATTAGAATATCGCAATACGGTAGCTACATTAAAACAACACAGTACAACATATAGCTAGTTCAACTTCATAAGAACAATATATTCATTCCCTAATCGAGATCATCCATGCTCGTCTTATCCAGCTCTGCTTTAGTTCAGTAAGAACCCATTTTGCACGGGCCAACTGGGAAAGTGCCTCCTCCTTCGCAAACTCCATCTTAGCAAAGTCTGATTTAAAAAATCTGAGCTCATTCTCCACCTTCAACTTTTTATCCTGCATCTTGAAATATGCTTTAGTGTTGACAAGACTTTCTCTAAGCCTACGTGTGTTCTCTTCCTCATACATGCTCCAGATCTTCGTTAGGCAGGTCTTCAAATACTGTGGACACTCTTAATCAACCCACTCCAAGTAAGAACACTTCCGTTCATCCTATAATATTTAAAAGTAGATCAGTAACAATTGTAGGGGAAATGGGTTTATAGCAACATAGAAAATCACCAATGCTTATTTTGAAAAACTGAAGAAACATGTTAATTATGACATATCTTCTCAAAAAGATCAATGTGCAAATGAAATAATTGGTACTAAGACAACAACCAAATTTTGGAACATCAGAAGCTATAATTAACTACAACGATGCTGCAAGTTCTTACTCATGTACAATAAATAACAAATTGAACATTTTATGAGGAAGGTAAATATAACTGCAACAACATAGCGACAATGTTTGGATGACGGAAAATGGATACTAACAGGTGTGTACATGCACAAATTTAGTAACATAGAATTAATAGCACTAAGGCCGTCCACTATGTATGCAAAAACTAGGGTAAAGACAACTGTTCCTACATCTCGCACCGGTGCCCTGCACTGGCGAGCCGATGCAGCGGAAAAAAATCAGGGACCTAGACTCCGAAGCACGTAGTTGCTCCGATGCCCAGTTCCTTGGTTCCATAAATATTTAGTATTTTACTGCTTGGTTGCTAGGATGTGTGGACCAAAGTTGGCTGCACAAACTGCTGAAGCGGTTCCAAATAATTTTCTAATGGCACCACTAATGAGATGGCAACAATTTAAGATACTAGGTACAAATTGTGACACTATCTCAGGATGCGTTTGGTTGAAGATGTGGTATGAATGGGTTGGGACCGTGACAGTGTCTGAATCACATCTATCAAATGATTTGTAACAATGAAAGAGGGTCTAACCTTCTTTGCACATGCCAGAAACTTCCTCCCACTGTCCACAGAATGAAACGCAACTAGCTTCACGCATGGAGATTGATGGTGACAACGAGCAGATAGATCTTCAGCCACCCCATTCCATTCGTTGCCACTGATGGTCTTAGGGAGCTACAAGAGGAAGAAACGACTCAAATCGACCTCCGGGTAAAAACCCTTCATTCCAAGTCATAGCCCGAGACAGAGAAGAGAGGCATACCCGGGTGGTGAAGGAGTAGTCACCGGAGGAGGAACCGTTGGAGATGTCTTTGAAGAAGACCATGGCGACCCTAGCGGTAGGATGCGAGACAGCAAGAGCGAGGAAGCGGATATAGCTTAGCAAGGAAGGAAGGAAGGAGGAAACAGGGGAAATGTGACTTGTGGTCGGGGAGAAAAGGGGGTGGGGGTAGATATTTTGGCGGTAGGCCAAAATTTTGGAAATGTGGAGGGAAACTTTGCGCGCGGTGCCAACGAACCATTCACTTTGAACAATTGTGTGCATCGCAAACGATTCTTCTGCTTTACATGCATGGGATGAGTTTGATAATTCAAATTTTGGTCTCAAGGCATGGGCAAATTCACTTTAAACGCATGTGGTGCTGCTGGACCATTCACTTTGAACGATTGTGTGCATCACAAACGATTATTTTGCTTTACGCGCATGGGATGAGTTTGATAATTCAAATTTTGGTGGAAATTTCCCCGGGTACGTCATTGCATAATTTAACATCGCTTGCTAATTTGGGCACACAAAAGAGCGTACAACAGACAAACCACACTTACTGAATCTAGCAATTTTCGTAATTACACACAGCCAGTTGACCTAAACATTTCTCTAACAAAAGACCAGCATTAAAAACAAAGCCTAAGTATGCATAATTAAAAATCCGCCGCTGCGCCGGCCTATGCATCGCCGGTGTGAGATGAGATGTCGATGACTTTTCCTGGTGACGTGCCGCCATTGGTGGACTCCGCATCCCCCTACTGAAGTCGACCGCGTCCTCATCCTTTTCCTCGTCCTCCTCCTCGGTGCCGCCCTCAAGGTTGTAGTACTCGTAGTAGTGGCTGCGCCAGAGCTCGCGTTGGTACTCCAGCGCCGATTCCTCGACGGAGAGACTCTTCTCTACCTTGACCTCGGCCACGCGCAACTCCTTCTCCCGGCGCTCCTCGATCTCCGCCGCCTCCTGCATCTCCAGCTCCCGCTCGGCGACCTCATGAGGAAGCAGGTGCTCCATGGCCACCGCCGCCTTTTCAAACGTCGGTTGCATGCTGGAGTCCGAGGTGGCCTGGAATATCTTGGCATGTGCACCCTCGATCTTGCCGTGGATGGCCTCGACCCGGGCCAGGGCGACATCAACGGCACAGACGGCAGCTCGAGCGCTCTCGGCATTTGTAGCAACCATCGCAGCAGCAGTTGCAGCCGTCTCGGCTGCTGCAGCTGCCCTGTCGGCTGCCACAGACGCCCTCTCGGTGGAAGCCGCCGCGCTCAATGTGGATGCGGCGACACTCTCGGCGTAGGCGGTTGTGCTCTCGGCACAGGCGGTGGCGCTCGGGGGAACGCGGCCATCGTACAGGCCTTCACGAAGTGTTTCGATGATGTAATCTTTGAAGAAGGGGGTGCGGGAATGGGATTGGGATTTGCGGATTTCGCGGTTGCCGGCACTAGAGCAGACAAGCCGACGAAGCTTAAGGAGGGAGACTTGAATAGACCCATATATTTTCATCGCAAAAGGTTCCTATAAAACAACTGTGTGTGATGTTGTAGATATTTTTTATTAGCTGTGAAAGATGAATTTGGAATAAAGTGCCAACGGATGGTGTTTTAAATGAATGAGAAATTTTGTAGTACTAATACAACTGTGATGTCAAATTTTGGAAAATTTCAGGGGTCATTTGACCTCCTAAGACATTTAAGTGATTTTCTAGCCAGTTAATGACCGTAATTGAAATTTGAACTACATGTACATGCAACAACTAACCATAACGGTTTGAAAACTCATATTTCGTGTACTTGTGTGCGATTTAATTCCATGTGCAGTAAATTGGATGGAATTTTCAAACATATTGGTCTAACGGCTATGACACAATTAAGCATGGAGTGACATGGCATTTTAATTCCAAAAAATAAAAAATCAGAAACACATGAAACCCTGGTTGATGTAATGTCATGCCACCAAGATGATGTGGTAAAGAAATTGGCATGTTTGACAAAAGTTTGGACACACACCCCTCACAAACCGGAGCAACTCGCTAGAAGGTTTGTGGTTCCAAGAGGGAACAATGCATGTTTGATGACGAACGGGAGATAGCTTCCTCTTACGGCCATCAATTTTTTTTACGTCTAACATGCACTACTGCTGCCTCTTTTAGCACTGCGTTGGTTTTCCCCGAAGAGGAAGGGATGATGGACAAGAACCCGCCTTGCAATGCCGAACAATCTGCGCGCCAGACTCGTCGTCATTGAAGCCTGGTTCGGGGGCTAATGAGGGAGTCCCGGATTAGGGGGTGTTCGGGTAGCCGGACTATACCTTCAGCTGGACTCCAGGACTATGAAGATACAAGATTGAAGACTTCGTCCCGTGTCCGGATGGGACTTTCCTTGGCGTGGAAGGCAAGCTTGGTGATGCGGATATTCAAGATCTCCTACCATTGTAACCGACTCTATGTAACCCTAACCCTATCCGGTGTCTATATAAACCGGAGGGTTGTAGTCCGTAGGCAATCAACTCCATATACAACAATCATACCATAGGCTAGCTTCTAGGGTTTAGCCTCCTTGATCTCGTGGTAGATCTACTCTTGTACTACCCATATCATCAATATTAATCAAGCAGGACGTAGGGTTTCACCTCCATCAAGAGGGCCCGAACCTGGGTAAAACATCGTGTTCCCTGCCTCCTGTTACCATCCGGCCTAGACGCACAGTTCGGGACCCCCTACCCGAGATCCGCCGGTTTTGACACCGACAATGGGCCAGAAGTGAAAACGGGTTGGAATCATATTGGATGGCCCATATGATGATACTGGGCCTAATTCCGATAGGGCGTAACGGGCCTTGGGTTAGCGGGCTGTAAATGGGCTATATGCGAACATGCCGTTAACAGGCTTTCCATGGGCCGACCCGCCACCTTTTGACCAAGTCAAACGGGCCAACCTTTTCACAGGAATGGGCCTCTGTTGGGCCGTGCCACATGTCCACGTATCATAGGCGCCTTCTGTCCAATGAGTGGATGACATCTGTCCCGACGATGAGCCGACGCGTGTTTCCTCCAGCCAATGATGATTTTACACGTGGAAAATCCGCATTGGTTGGGGCTGTTAACGGGTTATCGGATCCAAAACCCGACCCGGTAGCTTAACGACGTTCCGTTACGGTGGATGCAACGTGTCGGTCACCCTTGACGAAAGCACTTCCGTGACGCGTGATTTATCGTCATGGAAGTGGACACTTCCGTGATGATAATTTTGGTAATGTCATGGAACACTTCTACGACGGCACATGTATGACTATCTTGATTCTGTCATAAATTTTTCATGGATGTACATGGATGAAAAAAAACATGACCTACTGTGACAAACACGTATCATCACGGAAGTGTATTTTTTTGTAGTGTCCGATGATGTGTGAGTAATTTACTTCAGACCTTCGGGTCTGTAGTTATTAGCTAGATGGCTACTTCTCTCTCTTTGAATCTCAATACAAAGTTCTCCTCGATCTTCTTGATTCGATGTAACTCTTTTGCGGTGTGTTTGTCGAGATCCGATGAATTGTGGGTTTATGATCAAGTCTATCTCTGAACAATATTTGATTCTTCTCTGGAATCTTTTATGTATCATTGGTTATCTTTGCAAGTCTCTTCGAATTATCAGTTTGGTTTGGCCTACTAGATTGATCTTTCTTGCAATTGGAGAAGTGCTTAGCTTTGGTTTCAATCTTGCGGTGCTCGATCCCAATGACAGAAAGGGAAACGACACGTATTGTATTGTTGCCATCGAGGATAAAAAGATGGGATTTATATCATATTTCTTGAGTTTATCCCTCTACATCATGTCATATTACCTAATGTGTTACTATATTCTTATGAACTTAATACTCTAGATGCATGCTGGATAGCGGTCGATGTGTGGAGTAATAGTAGTAGATGCAGGCAGGAGTCGGTCTACTTGTCACAGACGTGATACCTATATACATGATCATGCCTAGATATTCTCATAATTATTCGCTTTTCTATCAATTGCTCGACAGTAATTTGTTCACCCACCGTAATACTTATGCTATCTTGAGAGAAGCCACTACTGAAACCTATGGCCCTCGGGTCTATCTTTTATCATATAAGTTTCCAATCTATTTTATTTTGCAATCTTTACTTTTAATCTTTATCATAAAAATACCAAAAATATTATCTTATCATATCTATTAGATCTCACTCTCGTAAGTGACCGTGAATTGATTGACAACCCCTTTATCGCGTTGGTTGCGAGGTTCTGATTTGTTTGTGTAGGTACGAGGGACTTGCGTGTAGCCTCCTACTGGATTGATACCTTGGTTCTCAAAAACTGAGGGAAATACTTACGCTACTTTGCTGCATCACCCTTACCTCTTCAAGGGAAAAACAACGCAGTGCTCAAGAGGTAGCAAGAAGGATTTCTGGCGCCGTTGCCGGGGAGTCTACGCACAAGTCAAGACATACCAAGTACCCATCACAAACTCTTATACCTCATATTACATTATTTTCCATTTGCCTCTCGTTTTCCTCTCCCCCACTTCACCCTTGCCATTTTATTTTCCCTCTTTTTCCGTTCCGTTTCTCTTGTCTAGTTCGTCTCTTTTTCCTTTTTTTTGCTTGCTTGTGTGTTGGATTGTTTGCCGCGATGGCCTTACCAAAAGTTTTTTATCCTCACCTTAGAAGGTTGGAAGAAATTGAAAACAATGTTAGAAGTTTTATGTCCTTGCAGTTTTAGCATAATAATTTCTTCAGAAACAAGCTTAAAGAACAAAAAAGTTTTATAGGGTACATGAATAAAGAGCTCGATGATATGTATAAAGAATTTTATGGTTTGCAATCTCAGTTAAATCATCTTGAAAACTTAATAGCCCAAATTTCGGATAAACAGGCCACCTTAGTTAATAGGATGGACGCCAAACCGGAAGAACTTGATGGTAATAAGGATGAAGATCTAAAAGTTATTGATGCATCCCCTATTAAATCTTTCTTTTGCAATATGAATCTTGATAATGATGGGACTGGAGATGAGTCAACTTTAGTTAGAAGGCGTCCCAATGATTCGGAGTTTTCAGATCTTGATGCAAAAATTGATAAAAGTGGGATTGGAGAGGTCAAAACTTTAAATAGCAATGAACCCGCTATCTTGGATTTCAAGGAATTTAATTATGACAATTGCTCTTTGATAGATTGTATTTCCTTGTTGCAATCCGCGCTAAACTCTCCGCATGCTTATAGTCAAAATAAAGCTTTTACTAAACATATCATTGATGCTTTAATGCAATCTTATGAAGAAAAGCTTGAATTGGAAATTTCTATCCCTAGAAAACTTTATGATGAGTGGGAACCTACTATTAAAATTAAAATTAAAGATCATGCATGATTTGCTTTATGAGATTTGGGTGCTAGTGTTTCCACGATTCATAAAACTTTGTGCGATTTGCTAGGTTTCCCTGAATTTGATGATTGTTCTTTAAACTTGCATCTTGCGGAAGCCACCATTAAGAAACCTATGGGAATAATTAATGATGTTCTTATTGTTGCAAATAGGAATTATGTGCCCATAGATTTCATTGTTCTTGATATTGATTGCAATCCTTCATGTCCTATTATTCTTGGTGGACCTTTCCTTAGAACGGTTGGTGCAATTTTTGATATTAAAGAAGGGAATATTAGATTCCAATTTCTGTTAAGGAAGGGCATGGAACACTTTCCTAGAAATAAAATTAAATTACCTTATGAGTCTATTATGAGGGCCACTTATGGATTTCATACCAAAGATGACAATACCTAGATCTATCCTTGCTTTTATGCCTGGCTAGGGGCGTTAAACGATAACGCTTGTTGCGAGGCAACCTAATTTTATTTTTGTTTCTTGCTTTTTTATTCTGCTTAGTAATAAATAATTCATCTCGCCTCTGTTTAGATGTGGTTTTATGCTTTTAATTAGTGTTTGTGCCAAGTAGAACCTTTGGGAAGACTTGGGGAAAGTCTTTGCGATCTTGCTGTAAAAAACAGAAACTTTAGCGCTCACGAGATTTGCTGCCATTTTTTACTGGAAAGTGATATTTGGTTAATTATTTTCAAGATGATTAATAGATAAATTCCCCACGTCCAGAAATTTAGTTTAGAATTTTTGGGGTTCCCGAAGTATTCGAAAGCTAAAGATTACTACAGACTGTTCTGTTTTTGACAGATTCTGTTTTTTCGTGTGTTGTTTGCTTGTTTTGATGAATCTATGGCTAGTAATAGAGTTTATGAACCATATAAAAGTTGGAATACAATAGTCTTAACACCAATATAAGTAAATAATGAGTTAATTATAGTACCTTGAAGTGTTGGTTTGTTTTCTTACTAACGGAGCTCACGAGATTTTCTTTTAAGTTTTGTGTTGTGGAGTTTTCAAGTTTTGGGTAAAGATTTGATGGATTATGGAACAAGGAGAGGCAAGAGCCTAAGCTTGGGGATACCCAAGGCACCCGAAGGTAAAATCCAAGGACAACCAAAAGCGTAAGCTTGTGGATGCCCCGGAAGGCATCCCCTCTTTCATCTTCGTCCATCGGTAACTTTACTTGGAGCTATATTTTTATTCACCACGTGATATGTGTTTTGCTTGGAGCGTCTTGTATGATTTGAGTCTTTGCTTTTTAGTTTACCACAATCATCCTTGCTGTACGCACCTTTTGGGAGAGACACACATGAATCATAATTTATTAGAATACTCTATGTGCTTCACTTATACCTTTTGAGCTAGATAATTTTGCGCTTGTGCTTCGCTTATATCTTTTAGAGCATGATTGTGGTTTTATTTTATAGAAATTATTGATCTCTCATGCTTCACTTATATTATTTTGAGAGTCCTTTAAAACAGCATGGTAATTTTCTTTGGTTATGAATTTAGTCCTAATATGATAGGCATCCAAGATCGGTATAATAAAAACTATCATAAAAAGTGCATTGAATACTATGAGAAGTTTGATACTTGATGATTCTTTTGAGATATGAAGGTGGTAATGTTAGAGTATGATAGTTGATTAGTTGTGAATTTGAGAAATATTTCTTCTAAAGTTTGTGATTCCCGTAGCATGCACGTATGGTGAACCGTTATGTGATGAAGTTGGAGCATGATATATTTATTGATTGTCTTCCTTATGAGTGGCGGTCGGGGACGAGCGATGGTCTTTTCCTACCAATCTATCCCCCTAGGAGCATGCGCGTAGTACTTTGATGCGATAACTAATAAAATTTTGTAATAAGTACTCCCTCCGTAAACTAATGTAAGAGTGTTTAGATTACTACTTTAGTGATCTAAACGCTCTTATATTAGTTTACGGAGGGAGTATATGAGTTCTTTATGACTAATGTTGAGTCCATGGATTATACGCACTCTCACACTTCCACCATTGCTAGCCTCTCTAGTACCATGCAACTTTCGCCGGTACCATTAGCCCACCATATACCTTCCTCAAAACAGCCACCATACCTACCTATTATGGCATTTCCATAGCCATTCCGAGATATATTGCCACGCAACTTTCCACTGTCCCATTTATTATGACATGCATCATCATTGTCATATTGCCTTGCATGATCATGTAGTTGACATCGTATTTGTGGCAAAGCCACCATTCATAATTCTTTCATACATGTCTCTCATGAGTCATTGCATATCACGGTACACTGCCGGAGGCATTCACATAGAGTCATATTTTGTTCTAAGAATTGAGTTGTAAGTAAATAAAGTGTGATGATCATCATTAGAGCATTGTCCCATGTGAGGAAAGGATGATGTAGACTATGATTCCCCCACAAGTCAGGATGAGACTCCAGACGAAAATAGAAAGAAAAGAAAAAAAGAGGCCAAAAAAAGAGAGAAGAAGGCCCAAATAAAAAAATGAGAGAAAAATAGAGAAGGGACAATGTTACTATCCTTTTTCCACACTTGTGCTTCAAAGTAGCACCATGATCTTCATGATAGAGAGTCTCATATGTTATCACTTTAATATACTAGTGGGAATTTTACATTATAGAACTTGGCTTGTATATTCCAATGATGGGCTTCCTCAAATACCCTAGGTCTTCGTGAGTGAGCAAGTTGGATGCACACCCACTTAGTTTCTTTTTGAGCTTTGATACACTTATAGCTCTAGTGCATCCGTTGCATGGCAATCCCTACTCACTCAAATTGATATCTATTGATGGGCATCTCCATAGCCCATTGATATGCCTAGTTGATGTGAGACTATCTTCTCCCTTTTGTCTTCTCCACAACCACCATTCTATTCCACATATAGTGCTACGTCCATGGCTCACGCTCATGTATTGCGTGAAGATTGAATAAGTTTGAGAACATCAAAAGCATGAAACAATTGCTTGGCTTGTCATCGGGATTGTGCATGATTTAAATACTTTGTTTGGTGAAGATAGAGCATAGCCAGACTATATGATTTTGTAGGGATAACTTTCTTTGGCCATGTTATTTTGAGAAGACATAATTGCTTAGTTAGTATGCTTGAAGTATTATTATTTTTATGTCAACATTAAACTTTTGTCTTGAATCTTTCAAATCTAAATATTCATGCCACAATAAAAAGAATTACATTGAGAATTATGCTAGGTAGCATTCCAAATCAAAAATTCTGTTTTTATAATTTACCTACTCGAGGACGAGCAGGAATTAAGCTTGGGGATGCTTGATACATCTCCAACTTATCTATAATTTTGGATTGTTCCATGATATTATATTATCTGTTTTGGATGTTAATGGGCTTTATTTTACACTTTTATATTATTTTTGGGACTAACCTACTAACCCAAGGCCCAGTGCAAATTGTTGTTATTTTGCCTATTTCAGTGTTTCACAGAAAAGGAATATCAAACGTAATCCAAACGGAATGAAACTTTTGGGAGAGTTATTTTTGGAACAAACCTGATCCAGAGGACTTGGAGTAGAGGTCAAGCAATCAACGAGGAGTCCACGAGGCAGGGGGCGCACCTACCCCCTGGGCGTGCCCTCCCCCCTCGTGGGCCCCTCGTGACTCAAACGACCTACTTCTTCCTCCTATATATACTCATATACCCTGAAAAAAATCCAAGAGCACCATGAAACCCAATTTCCTCTGCCGCAACCTTCTGTACCGAAGAGATCCCATCTTGGGGCCTTTTCCGGAGGTCCACCGAAGGGGGCGTCGATCACGGAGGGCCTGTACATCAACTCCATGGCCCCTCCGATGATGTGTGAGTAGTTTACTTCAGACCTTCGGGTCCATAGTTATTAGCTAGATGGCTTCTTCTCTCTCTTTGAATCTCAATACAAAGTTCTCCTCGATCTTCTTGGAGATCTATTCGATGTAACTCTTTTGCGGTGTGTTTGTCGAGATCCGATGAATTGTGGGTTTATGATCAAGTCTATCTATGAACAATATTTGATTCTTCTCTAAAATATTTTATGTATGATTGGTTATCTTTGCAAGTCTCTTCGAATTATCAATTTGGTTTGGCCTACTAGATTGATCTTTCTTGCAATGGGAGAAGTGCTTAGCTTTGGGTCCAATCTTGCGGTGCTCGATCCCAGTGACAGAAAGGGAAACAACACGTATTGTATTGTTGCCATCGAGGATAAAAATATGGGGTTTATATCACATTCCTTGAGTTTATCCCTCTACATTATGCCATCTTACCTAATGCGTTACTCTGTTCCTATGAAGTTAATACTATAGATGCATACTGGATAGCGGTTGATGTGTGGAGTAATAGTACTAGATGCAGGCAGGTGTCAGTCTACTTGTCACAAACGTGATGCCTATATACATGATCATGCCTAGATATTCTCATAATTATTCGCTTTTCTGTCAATTGCTCAACAGTAATTTGTTCACCCACCGTAATACTTATGCTATCTTAAGAGAAGCCACTAGTGAAACCTATGGCCCCCGAGTCTATCTTTTATCATATAAGTTTCCAATCTATTTTATTTTGCAATCTTTACTTTTAATCTTTATCATAAAAATACCAAAAATATTATCTTATCATCTCTATCAGATCTCACTCTCGTAAGTGACCGTGAAGGGATTGACAACCCCTTTATCGCGTTGGTTGCGAGGTTCTTATTTGTTTGTGTAGGTACGAGGGACTTGCGTGTGGCCTCCTACTGGATTGATACCTTGGTTCTCAAAAACTGAGGGAAAGACTTACGCTACTTTGTTGCATCACCCTTTCCTCTTCAAGGGAAAACCAACGCAGTGCTAGAGAGGTAGCAACGCCTGCTCGTTTTCCTCGTCAACGAGGTTGATGGCAGAGGCGACGCTTTGGTGGGTTGGCACGCTTGGAAAAGGTGGATGTTCTACAAGCTACGCTTGTCTCCTCAGTGCGTCGCGCGCTCCCTATGCGTAATATAGTAGGGTGTCAGGAAATGGTGGCGTGTTCAGAAAACGCCATCAATTAATGGAAACTTAGCATTGAGCTAGCACAAGAAGTAGATGATGATCAGATGAACACGGACCACCTGTAGCGACCCGACCTCAAATATTCAAGTCTCTGTGCTTCAGTGTCATCCCTAGATCAGTAATGCTGACTCACACAGTACTCGAAGGATTTATAACAGAGTAGCAATCACACACTTATTACATCGAATGTCTCAAAAGAGAACTTATTACAATAAATATGGCTTAAGGCCATCTAATACGATAACAACGGAAGGCTTGGAAGATAAAGTGAGTCCATCAACTCCAACGGCATAGCTGAGCTGCACGGCAACGACCTAACGAACCTTACTCCTCGTCTGAAAAGTCTGCAACATAATACGTTGCAGCCCGAAAACGGGTCAGCACATGGAATATGCTGGCAATATAACACGGCAGAGCAAGAACAAAATAATTCTATCACTACATGCATATTTGGCTGGTGGAAAGTTCTATGGTTATAATTTTTGTGAAAAGCCAATTTTTTCCTACAACAAAGGAATAGATTTTATTTAACTATCATGGTAGTTGAAACTGAGAAGGTTCCTCCAACTCAATCCCAATGAAAAGTAATTATCAACCCAACAATATTAATTTAGAGTGATGAGATACATATGATAATACAAGTACTAGATACTCAAGAATTGTCCATAACCGGGGACACGGCTAACCATGATTAGATTGTACACTCTGCAGATGTTTGTGCACTTTTCCCCACAAGACCCGATCTCCTCCGTTGGATTTCTCGCACTACAGGGTGTTTGAGAAACGGATGACCGAGACACAGTCTTTCAGAAACATTTACTCTTCACTCCGGGCAGACCATACCAACCTACATCCCTCTACCTGCTGATCCACCTCTTCGAGAGCTCATGTAACTTACTCAGCTATGCTAGAGCCCATAATAGCATGTGGCTGCACACGGAAGTTTCTAGCATGAAATATCTCAGTTCCCTTTGAGCTTGGGTGGCAGACCTTAGGATTATCACACGGGTACTCCGGGATATCCTAGGACAACACTGGATTCTCCAAGTGCCCGACAAACAATCCACTCATATGTGTATTCAAGTTGCCACCTTAACTTGAACCATTGAATAACAATCTCACATCTGTCATGGATTTCACTCACCCAAACCACGCCTACGAGCATAGCCTATCAATATAAGCAATACGTAGAAGTAACTCCCAAGGGTTTGATAATAACAGGGCAATAGGTTCTACCTCATTAACTACTTCCCAACCCACAAGTTAATCACATCCTAATCATGCAATGTTTGAGGATTGGAGCTAATGCATAAAAACTAGGTGATAAAGGGGTATGATCAGTGTTACTTGCCTTGCTGATGATCCGCAAAACCTAAAGATTCGAAGTAGCACGCTTCGCACTCCGGGTGTTCTATCTCAAACAAACAATAGCATACATAAGCAATCAAGCAAAGAAGCATGGATAACACTCAAATAAGAAGGTCTAACCAGAAAGTTCAACTTAAGAACTCCGGTTTGCAAAAAGAATTGAATTAAACGGGGCAACAAAACTCAAACTGCGAAAGAAACAAGGTCCGTTTACTATTCTGGACTAAATTCAAATTTTACAGTATCAAAACCTTGTTCAACTTGATTAAATAGAAAGAGGGTTTCGAGACAAATATCTAGGCGCTTGAATCGCCTATTTCCGACAAATGAGCGAAAAGATAAACTAAAATGAAAATTGGATCAGAAATCGCGATCGAAAATAATCGCGGAAAATCTGGGAAAAAGAAAAACTGACGAATAGGCTAACGACCGTCCGCTGTCTGTGGCTAATGAGTGAACACCGTTTGTTAAAATGAATGTACGGATGAACGTCCGCTAAATAACGAAACTGAGAAAAATCGGTGAACCGATCTATTAAAAAAACCTAGGGTGTTCTAAAAAAACCGGATCGGTTCTTTTAGAAAACCGAACGGCGGCTTTACCTCCCGCGAGGTCCGGGGAGGCGGGGCGGCGACTTCGGTGAGGTGGGGCTGCAGCGGTGGGCGGCGCGACAGCGGCGCTCGGCGGTGCGGCAAAGGCGGGGCGGCGCGGGACGGCTCCGTTGCGGCGGGGTGCGGCGGTGGTGGCGGGAATCGGGGGCGGGGGCGGGGGCGCGGTACTTATAGGAGGGGGTGCTTGCTTGGGCGAGGGGGCAAGCGGCGCGAGGAGGGAGAGTCCCATCCAGACTCAGCCTCGCGGACGGCGGCGCGCTCCTGTTCTCCTGGAAGGAGACGACGCTGGGAGATGGGCCGGCTGACTTGGGCTTCAGCCCAGTCGGCGGAGGAAATTCTTTTTTTTAATAATTTCGCCGAAACTAAAAATTCCTATAAAATAAAATAAAAAACTAAAAATGCCAAAACAAATTTTCACCGTCTAAATATAATAGTTAGAACGAGATGAACATTTTCTTGGCCCTAAAATGCAACTTTGAAAAACGTGCAATTTTTCTAATTCAAATAAAATAGCAATAAACTTCGAATAAAATCAAATATTTGATTTTAATATTTTTCCTCCAATATTTCATTTATTTTGGAGAAGTCATATTATCTCCTCTCATATATTTTAATATGAAATATTTTTGGAGAGATAAATAATTAAAGCCAAAAATCCTCGTTTCCATATTTGATAAAACTCAAATATGAAAACAGGGAAATCCCCAACTCTCTCCGAGGGTCCTTGAGTTGCTTAGGATTTCGAGGATCGCGAAACGAAATGCAATAAAATATGATATGCATGAATGATCTATGTATAACATTCCAAATTGAAAATTTGGGATGTTACAAACCTACCCCCCTTAAGATGAATCTCGCCCTCGAGATTCGGGTTGGCTAGAAAATATGTGCGGGTGGTCTTTGTGAAGATCATCCTCTCGTTCCCAGGTGGGTTCATCCTCGGTATGGTGACTCCACTGAACTTTGCAAAATTTGATAACCTTGCTATGTGTGACTCGGCTGGCAAATTCAAGAATCCTGACTAGCTTCTCCTCGTAGGTCAGATCATTGTCCAACTGAATCGCCTCCAAGGGAACCGTATCTCTTAGTGGTATATCGGCCATCCCAGCGTGACACTTCTTCAACTGGGAAACATGAAACACATCATGAAATCCTGACAGTCCTTCAGGTAACTCCAACTTGTAGGCAACTTCTCCCATATGTTCCAAAATTCGGTACGGTCCTACAAATCTCGGGGCTAATTTTCCCGTAACTCAAAAATGTTTCACTCCTCGCAGAGGTGACACTCACAGATATGCTCTATCTCCAATTTCATAGGTTATTTCCTTGCGTTTCGAGTCTGCATAACTCTTCTGCCTGGACTGAGCTATCTTCAGTCTATCTCTAATCAACTTAACCTTTTCTTCAGACTCCTTGATCAAATATGGTCCAAACAACGGACGGTCTCCAACTTCATCCCATAACAACGGTGTTCTGCACCTTCGTCCATATAGGGCTTCGAACAGTGCCATCTTTAAACTGGCTTGATAGCTATTGTTGTATGAGAACTCCGTGTAGGGAAAATTGTCATCCCAACTTGTAACACCCTCGATGCGACTATATCTCCCACGTGTCGAGGCACGACTTAGAGGCATAATCGCATTGAAGACATATGTCGCAAGTTAGGCAATCTTCACAACATCCCATGCAATATAAATCATAAAGGGGAGATAACATAGTTGGCTTACACTCGCCACGTCAAACAAGTACATAAATAACATACATCATCCAGACACTCATGGCCCGACTACGGCGCCAAAATAAAAGAGAACCCAACATGCGACACGGTCCCAATCACCCCCAACTGGGCACCACTACTGATCATCGCGAAAGGAAACATAGTAACGTTGAGAGTCTTCGTCGAACTCCCACTTGAGCTCATACGCGTCTCCTGGAGCGGAATCATCAGGCCATGCATCTGGTGTAATAGTAATCTATGAGCCACAGGGACTCAGCAATCTCGCACCCTCGCGATCAAGACTATTTAAGCTTATAGGTAAGGCAAGGTAAATATAGGTGGAGCTGCAGCAAGCGACTAGAAAATATGGTGGCTAACTTATTCGCAAAAGAGAGTGGGAAGAGGAGGCAAAGCACGAGCGAGAAACTAGAGAGCAACCTGCGCAAACATTACTCCAACACCGTGTCCACTTCCCGGACTCCGCCGAGAAGAGGTCATCACGGTAACACACTCAGTTGATTCATTTTAATTAAGTTAAGGTTCAAGTTATCTACAACCGGACATTAACAAATTCCCATCTGCCCATAACCGCGGGCATGGCTTTCGAAAGCTCAAATCCCTGCAGGGGAGTCCCAACTTAGCCCATGACAAGCTCTCACGGTCAACGAAGGAATATACCTCCTCCCAAGACGTTCTGATCAGACTCGGTATCTCGATAATTCAAGACACTTCGACAGGTTAAAACAAGACCAGCAACACCGCCCGAATGTGCCGACAAATCCCGATAGGAGCTGCACATATCTCTTTCTCAGGGCACACTCAGATGAGCGCTCCATACAACTAAAACCAAACCTTGAGTTTCCCCGAGGGGGCGCTGCACAGGACTCTAGTTTGGACCAACACTCAGAGGAGCACTGGCCCGGGGGGGTTTAAAATAAGATGACCCGCGGGCTCCAGAAACCCGAGGGAAAAAGAGGCTAGGTGGAAAATGGTAAGACCAAGGTTGGGCATTGCTGGAAAAGCTTTAATCAAGACAAACTATCAAGGGGTTCCCATTATAACCCAACCGCGTAAGGAACGCAAAATCCGGGAACATAACACCGATATGACGGAAACTAGGGCGGCAAGAGTGGAACAAAACACTAGGCGAGAGGCCGAGCCTTCCACCCTTTACCAAGTATATAGATGCATTAAGATAACAAGATAATATGATGGTATCCCAACAGGAAAATAAATATTCCAATAAGGAACGGCCTCTGATCTTCACCTGCAACTAGTAACGCTATAAGAGGGGCTGAGCAAAGCGGTAACATAGCCAATCAACGGTTTGCTAGGACAATGGTGGGTTAGAGGTTTGACATGGCAATTTGGGAGGCTTGCAAGCAAATGGTAGGCATCGTAGCATTGGCATAGCAAAAGAGCGAGCAAACTAGCATAGCAAAGATAGTAGTGATTTCGAGGGTATGATCATCTTGCCTGCACAGTTGTCAGAATTGACTGGATCCTCGAAAGCAAACTCAACGGGCTCCTCGTTAGCGAACTCGTCTCCCGGCTCTACCCAAACAAGACAAACAAGCAACAAGGATACAATCAACCACGTGCAAGGCCAAGCAATATGATGCAATGATGATATGCTATGCGGGATGCGATGCGGGATGCAAAATGCAAGATATGACAGGAAATGCATGAACCTGGCCTCAAATTGGAAATCCAAGTGTGCCACTGGAAAGATGAGATGCAATCGCTTGAAAATGATATAAAGAACGCCGAAATCGGAGTTAAGGTTTGGAAATGGCAAGCGGTTCAAAAATGACACCGGTCTGCGATTTACAGCAAGTAGGCATCTAAATGCAAAGAAATGAACATGCTACAGCACTCAAACATGGCAACAAAATACATGGCAGGGATGCACACAAGATTCTTAACAAAAGTCTAGCATTGAGCTACGGCCAAATCATCCATTAACAGGTTCAAACAAGCATGGCAAAAATGCAAATGGCAAACAGATCTCAGACTTAGTGAAATCAACACTTGTCTGGAATTTCAGATCAGGTAGCCCTCTTCGGAGCAACAAAACTACATGCTACAGGACCTGAACATGACAAAGTAAAGCATGGCATGGAGCTACTCAAAGAGCTTAACAAAAGTCCCTTAGTGACCTTGAGTCAAAAGGGATCAGAAAATACAATTGCAAGCAAGTGAACATAGCAAAAACATAATCAGTTTCAGACTTAGTGAAAAACTGACACATGCTGAAATATAACTCAAGTAGGCATGTTTACGAGCTCGATGCACTCACTACAGAGCAAGTCATGGCAAGACAAGCATACATCCATCAAGAAGGCACAAAATTCAAGCTAGATAAGGCAAGAACAATGGCATAGCATGCACGGATCAACTACAACATCACCGGCAAAATTGCAAACAAGTTGACAATCTGCCCAGATTCACAAAGTAGCAAAAGTAGAGCTCGATTGACTCAAGCTAGGTTGCTCCATAAATGCAAACAAAGACATGGATGGATAGAGCACTACAATATTAACAAAACTTCCTTACTGATCATCCTCAAAAGAGGCACGGATCACTAGGAAACAACATGAACATATGGCAACATGAGATAAACAGCTCCAGGACTTAGTGAAATCACTAAGTCCCTGAAAACAAAATTAGCAAGTGCACCACTTTGCAAGCTTGCACAAGTCACCACACACATCACAAAAATACATGGTTTGCACCTCTGGAAAAATGACAAAACCCTTAACAAAACACATGTAGAGCATCAGGGCATATCATGCACACATTAATCATGGCAAAAATGACAAAAAGCTAAACGGAGTAGTAGAGCTGACAATTAACTCAACTATCCCTCTTCTAACAGCATTTCAGGCATCAAGATGAGCTCAAATGAAAATGATGCAATGGAATGAAATGATGTACTCTCTGAGATGAACATTTTGATATGCTATATGCATGAATCGGAGCTACGGATGCAAAGTTACGGAGCTATGAACAGAGGCACTTGGATCTGAGAAATCTGGGACTTAGTGGAATTTTACCTCCGCGGAAAGTCAACGCGGGATGAGGTGGTGCGGGATGGCTAGATCCGGGACATGGGGAGGCGTTTGGATGGCGGGGTTGGTGGATCTGATCCAGATCCGGCCGGATCGAAACTCCGGCGAGGTGGCACGAACTCCGGCGAGGTTCCGGCGACGAGGGACGGCGCAGAGGGCGGCGGTGACGCGCGACGAGGCGGCGGAGGAGATGGCCGGCGTCTCAGGTGGCGAGGCGCGGTGCTTGCGGCGGCGTGGCGGACGGAGGCGAGGGGCGGCGCCGATGGAGCGCGTGCGACAGCGCGGCGAGGCGCAAGGCGGCGGCAGCGTAGGGCGGAGGCAGCGATGGGCAGCGCCGGCGACGAACGACGGGCGGAGTCGCGGGGGCACACGGTCGGGCGGCGGCGAATCCGGGCCCCCCGGGCCAGATCTGGGCCGCGCGGGCCCGTGGCGGCGAAGGAGAGAGGAGGAGGCCAGGTGGCGCGCGGGGATTGGCCCGGAGCGGCGGCGCGGCTGAGGTGGCGGCTCCCCATTGGTGGGAGTGAGGTGGCGGCGGGTGGTGGACACGTCCGGCGCGGCGTGGACACGTCCGGCGGCGCGATAGGAGGAGTTTTTAGGGTTCATCCGCGAAAATTTCGGGGATGGCCACATATTTATAGGTAGAGGGAGCTAGGAGAGTCCAAATGAGGTGCGGTTTTCGGCCACACGATCGTGATCGAACACTCTAGATGATGGAGCAGAGTTAGATGGGTTTTGGGCCAAATTGGAGGGGTGTTGGGCTGCAACACACACGAGGCCTTTTCGGTCCCTCGGTTAACCGTTGGAGTATCAAACGAAGTCCAAATGGCACGAAACTTGACAGGCGGTCTACCGGTAGTAACCCAAGGCCGCATGACAAGTCTCGGTCCAATCCGGAAATGTTTAATCCCCATGCATGAAAGAAAGGTAGAATTGACCACCGGAGGAGAACGAAGCGCCGGATTGCAAAACGGGCAACGGGAAAAATGCTCGGATGCATGAGACGAACACGTATGCAAATGAAATGCACATGATGACATGATATGCAATGCATGACACGCAAGCAATGACATGGTAACAACAACGAATAACTGGACGACACCTGGCACATCGGTCTCGGGGCGTTACACAACTAGATCCATAATCTAGCGCACAGGCTCGCAACATATCCTCCAGAATCTGGTTGACTCTCTCGGTCTCTCCATCCGTCTGCGGGTGGAATGTTGTACTGAACTCCAACCTTGTTCCCAAAGTTTGGTGTAATTGATACCAAAACTTTGAGGTAAACTGTGTTCCTCTATCTGATACTATGGTCCTTGGAACTCCATGCAGACAGCCGATCCTGGTCATGTATATCTTGGCCAACTTCGCACTTGTATAGGTGGTTTTCACTGGGATAAAGTGAGCCACTTTGGTCAAGCGATCAACTACTACCCATATAGAATCATATCCTGATTTGGTCCTGGGTAATCCGGTGATAAAATCCATGCCAAGTTTATCCCACTTCCATTCGGGTATTGGCATAGGTTGTAACAATCCTGCTAGCTTTTGATGTTCAGCCTTAACTCTCTGACATACATCACATACGGCTACATACTCGACAATATCTTTCTTCATACCAGTCCACCAGAAACGCTCCTTCAGATCCAAATACATCTTGGTGTTTCTGGGGTGTATTGAGTATGGTGAGTCATGAGCCTCCTGAAGTATTAACTTCCTGATCTCTGTATTATTGGGCACATAAATACGGTCCTCAAACCATAAGGTGTGATTCTCGTCCTCACGAAAACCTTTGGCCTTTCCTTTGCCCATTCTCTCCTTTATCTTAGTAATCTCTTTGTCATCCTTCTGAGCTTCTCGAATCTTTCCTAACAATGTAGACTGAACCTCTATTGTTGCAACAAAACCTCTAGGTATAATCTCCACTCGAAGTTATCTAAGATCCTCTGCCAACTCCTTTGGCAATCCTGCGCTTATGAGTGTGTTGACATAACTCTTCCGGCTCAAAGCGTCGGCTACGACATTAGCCTTGCCTGGATGATAATGAAGCTTCATATCATAATCCTTTATAAGCTCCAACCATCTCCTCTACCTAAGGTTCAACTCCTTCTGTGTGAAAATGTACTTCAAACTCTTATGATCCGTGTACACATCACAACGATTTCCAATAAGGTAATGTCTCCAAGTCTTGAGCGCATGCACTACAGCTGCTAACTCCAAATCATGCGTGGCATAATTCAATTCGTGCGGTTTTAGTTATCGTGAAGCATACGAAACAACTCTTCCGTCCTGCACAAGCACACTCCCAAGTTTTAGGCGAGAGGCGTCGCAGTACACTTGAAACTCTTTACGTATATCCGGCAGAATCAGTACTGGGGCTGTCGTCAAACGCTTCTTTAACTCCTGAAAACTTGCCTCACATTCTTGTGTCCATTTAAATTTGGTATCCTTCTTCAATAACTCCGTCATTGGCTTCGCAATTTTGGAAAAATTCTCAATGATTCTCCGATAGTATCCTGCGAGTCCAAGAAAACTGCGGATCTCGCTAACTGAAGTGGGTGCCAACCATTCAGTAACTGACTAAACCTTGGTAGGATCTACTGCTACACCTTCTCCTGATATAACATGTCCAAGGAATCCGACTTCCTTCAACCAAAACTCACATTTGCTGAACTTGGCATACAACTGGTGTTCCCTGAGTTTCTCGAGAACTAAACGCAAATGCTCTTCATGCTCCTCCTCATTCTTCGAGCATACCATTATATCATCAATGAACACAACAACAAACTTATCAAAATATTCCATGAACACCTTGTTCATCATGCTCATGAAATAGGCAGGGGCGTTAGTCAGTCCGAATGACATGACCGTATACTCATAAACCCGTACCGTCTGGTGAATGCTGTCTTTGGTATATCCTTCTCTCGAATCTTCAACTGTTGATATCCTGATCGCAGATCGATCTTTGAAAACACCTTAGCTCCTTGCAGCTGGTCAAACAAATCATTGATCATCGGTAGTGGGTATTTTTTCTTGATCGTTACCTCATTAAACGCACGATAATCAACAACCATTCTTAGAGACTTATCCTTCTTCTCAACCAAAAGCACTGGGGATCCCCATGGTAATGAACTCCGTCGAATGTAACCTTTCTCCAATAACTCCTTGATCTGCTTCTTAATCTCTTCCAGATCATTCGCGGGCATACAATAGGGTCTCTTTGATATAGGCCTGGTGCCTGGCAACAGTTCTATCAAAAACTCGATGTCTCGATCTGGTGGCATGCCTGGTAATTCCTCTGGAAAAACATCCGGGTAATCCTTCACTATAGGCACTTCCTCCTGAAAAATTCCCGTGAGAGTATTTACTTGGCTACTCCTAGGTGCATGCCTAAATACATACTTAATCCTTTTTCCCTCCGGGGTGTGAGATAAATCGACTTACTAGCACAGTCAATGCTTCCTCCATACTTTGACATCCAGTCCATGCCTAATATGACATCCAATCCTTGTGACTCCAAGATTATTAGGTCAGACGGGAAAACATGGCTACCAATGGTTAAGGGTATCTGGTCGCACCATCGACTAGCCATATACTCCGCTCCAGGTGAACTTACTAATAGAGGGGTCCTAATGGTTTGGGTTGGTAATTTAAACTTATCCAGGAATCCCCTTGATATGTATGAATGCGATGCACCAGTATCAAAAAGAACAAGGGCGGTAAAAGACTTAACCAATAACTTACCAATAACCGCGTCTGGCTGCTCTTCAACCTCCTCCACATTAACGTGGTTCACTTGTCCTTTGTCGAATGGATTAGGCTTCTTCCCAGCACTCCCATTACCGTTTCCATTCTTCGCTTCAGGGCACTCCATGGCATAGTGTCCAGTCTTCCCGCACTTGAAACATGTAACGTGGCTTAGGTCTCTCTTGGCGGATGTGGCTGGATTGGAATGGTTCTGATTGTTGCTTGCTCCATTACCATTCCCATTCCTTGGGCCGGTATGATTATGGGTACTTCCTCCATTGTGGTTGTGGCATCCATGGTTATGAACAAGTCCTCCCGAGTTCGGGGTTAGGCGAGGCTTCTGCTGAGTTCCTGAATTATATCTTCCTTTTCCATACTTCCCGTCGGTGTCAAAATCGGCAGATCTCGGGTAGGGGGTCCCGAACTGTGCGTCAAGGCCGGATGGTAACAGGAGACAAGGGACACGATGTTTTTACCCAGGTTCGGGCCCTCTCGATGGAGGTAATACCCTACTCCTGCTTGATTAATATTGATGATATGGGTAGTACAAGAGTAGATCTACCACGAGATCGAGGAGGCTAAACCCTAGAAGCTAGCCTATGGTATGATTGTTGTATATGGAGTTGATGTCCTATGGACTACAACCCTCTGGTTTATATAGACACCAGATAGGGTTAGGGTTACACAGAGTCGGTTACAATGGTAGGAGATCTGAATATCCGCATCGCCAAGCTTGCCTTCCATGCCAAGGAAAGTCCCATCCAGACACGGGATGAAGTCTTCAATCTTGTATCTTCATAGTCCTGGAGTCCGGCTGAAGGTATAGTCCGGCTACCCGAACACCCCCTAATCCAGGACTCCCTCAGTAGCCCCTGAACCAGGCTTCAATGACGACGAGTCCGGCGCGCAAATTGTCTTCGGCATTGCAAGGCGGGTTCCTCCTCCAAATCCTTCATAGAAGATTGTAAACACCAAGAGTAGTGTCCAGCTCTGCAAAATAAGTTTCCACATATTGCCATAGAGAAATAATATTAACACAAATCAAATCTGCTGACGTATTCTGCAGTGCGTCATCACACCACGGCCAAGTCCTTTACTCGAATCGTTTTTACTTTTCCACCTCAGCATGTTTTGCGAGGCGGTTTCCTTGGCACGTCTTGTCAAAGCAGAGATCGTGTACCCCTTTTACGGGATTCTCATCAATACGGACATGGGTAACCCAACCACGCCATTTATCACAGCGCTTGGGAGGAAAGCGAGTTTTACTAGGCTGGCAGGGATGCACAACTGCATCCGCTCATATAAGGGGATAAGGATCCACCTTTTTACCTACGCCTTCTTCCTCCTTTGCCTATCCATCTCCTACGCGCTTGAGCTCCAGCGCCCAAGCCTGCACTTCCCACCTCAACCTTCTCCAGCAATGTCCGGAGCGGGAGGCAAGTGGATGGTCTCCTCCGCCACGGAGGGCCAAGTCAAGAAGCTAAGGAAGGCCGGATACCTGTCTAAGGACATCGCGCACCGGCTTCCCGAAAAGGGGCAGCTTCTCCCCACCCCAAGGCCCCATGAGAGGGTAGTATTTCTTCCCCACTTCCTCCGCGGACTGGGTTTTCCTCTCCACCCATTTGTCCGGGGGCTCATGTTCTACTATGGCCTGGATTTCCACGATCTGGCCCCGAACTTCATCCTCAACATCTCGGCGTTTATCATCGTGTGCGAGGCCTTCCTCCGTGTCCACCCTCATTTCGGCCTCTAGCTCAAGACCTTCAACGTCAAGCCCAAGGTGGTGCGTGGCAGCCAGGCGGAGTGCGGAGGCGCCATGGCGGGCAAGATGGCCAACGTCCTATGGTTCGAGGGCTCTTTTGTGGAGACCCTAAAGGGGTGGCAATCCGGGTGGTTTTACATCACCGAGCCACGCGATCCGAAATGGATCGCAGCCCCCGAGTTCCGATCCGGACCCCCCACGCGGCTTATGTCCTGGAAAGAGACGGGCCTGTCGTGGGGTGACGAAAAAGAGGTGACCGGATTGCAAACATGCATCCAGTCCCTGGTGAACAAGCCAATCCGGCTGGTTAATGTAATCCAGGTTATGCTCGTCCGCCGGATCCTCCCGTGCCAACAATGGGATTTTAATCCGTGGGAGTTCAACCCGGCGCAGCACCAAACCCTTAGCAGGCTCTTCGACACGACGTACGAAGATGCCTGGAAGGTGCTATTCAAGGGCGCCGAGGCTCCCGCATCCGCTTTCGAGGACCGCGGATACAGCTCGCAGCGTCACGCTAGCGAGGTAAGCTATCTTCACCTTTTACAGGATGTTAAGCTTTTTTCATAGTTTGACTCTATGCGGGATCTAAACTCCCTTACCTTTGGCAGGCTTGGCGGGCGATATCCGGACCGATTAATTGTCCGGCTCTGCTGCCCGAAGACCCAGCCCCAGCCCTACTAGTGAAGCTGCTGGTTCCGGCGCCTTATGTGGTGCCGGAGAAGAAGGCCAAGAAGAAGAAGACCACGGTGACTCGAAAGAGTGCCCGTAACGTGGTGGTGTCGGACTCGTCATCCGACGAGTCCGAGACGCTCTCTTCCCGTGAAAACGAGGAGGAGGAAGAAGAAAACTCTCCCCCCCAGCGGAGGGAGGAGAGAAGAGGAAGGCCGCCCCAACGGGGGAGGCCGAGGGGTCTAGGAAAAGGAAGACCCCTCCGCCGGACTACTCCCCCGACGCCGAAGAGGGCGAAGAGGAGTGGCCAAATAGGGCCAAGCGTCCGGCGAAATCGTAAGTTCAGATATCAGAGTAACTCATGATGTTCCTTTGTTGCAAAGCTTTCCATAATGTCGAACGTAATTATGCAGCCCGCCCCGGGCCGAATTCAACGAATCGTCGGGCGGCTCCGTGGACTCATCGGACGTGAACTCAGTTCCGCCCGCTGTCCCCCCCCCCCCCCCGCACTACAGACAGCCCCGAAGTGGCGTCGCGAAAAGCTCCGGGGCAGGAGGAGGTGGTTCCGGAGGAGCCGCAAGGCAACCTCCCGGACTCCTGGGGTGAAGGGGATAAGGCCCCCCAGGGCTGCAAGTCTGGCTTTGTGCCGGACACCGCGCCAGAATCTTCCATAGTTCTGGACCGCGGTAGGCGAACTCCTTCCAAGAGGAGCAAGCCTTCTGAGCCGGCAGCCTCCATCCAACCGGAGGTGCCGGACAATCTGCTGGAGGTGCTTGACGGCGCCTCCATCGACGAGGGGCACCATATATAATGAGTACGGTGATCCAGAAGGTTCGGTCCGCCAAGAGCGGACTGACTGAAGCTTGCGCTAGCCTTCTAACAGGCTTTGAGGTAAAAAAATATGTAAAAATATTACCGCATAGACAGTAGCCCCTGATGCTCTGTTTGGCGTTCGAAAAGAAAAGCCGAATAGAGGATCTATTAAATTTCGCAGGAGTCTAACAAAAAAGAGTCAATATGCATATGCAGGCTTTGCTGCTATCCACCGCCGCACTGACTGCGGAGGTGGGTGTCCTGAAGCAGGATCTCGAGCGGACCGAGCGAGAGCTCGGCCTTGCCAAGCAGCGGCTCGAGGAGAAAGAAGGTAAGAAATACCTTGCAGAAAAGGTGCCTATAAAAAGGCATGATTGCAAAAAAAATAAGAGGATTGTACTGCTTATTGTAGGGGCCACGACTGAGGTGGCGACCCTTAAGCAGGCGCTGTCTGAGGCCGAAAAAAACAGCCACGGAGCGCACTGAGCGAGACAGACTTGGGGTTCAGGTCGGCGAGGTGCAGCAAGAGCTTTAGGCTCTCATGAAAAAACATGAGAGTTTGGAGCTTGAGTCAAAGGCGCAAGCATCCGAGCTCGCGACGGCCCTTGAGATTGCCAAGTCTGCCAAGGCCGAAGCCCAAAAGGCCCTCCAAGAGTTGGAGGAGATGAGGAAGATAGCAGCGGGCAAGGCATTCTTTATGCAAAGCAGAAATATAAAAGTAAACTACTTGTTACTTACCCGAATCCGGAGCTCTCCAGGGGCATTCGCAGATCTTCCCCGCAGCATATCCGACGCTGCCGCATTTTTACCGAGCTGAAGAGGGAAGCTCGACAGAGAAGGTGTTCTGGTCTCAGTATTCTGAGGCCGGACACCCTGTGCCCTTGAGCGACCAGCTGAAACAGCTGGTCGAGCTCCACAAGGCGGCCGAACAGGCCATGAAGGGCTTCATAGTTCGGCTGTGGCCCGGAGAGGCTCTGCCTGGGAGCTATTTCGGGCTGGTGTGGCGGCTGGTGGAGGCCTGTCCGAGGCTCGAGGTCATCAAGCGCTCCGTCTGCATCGAAGGTGCCCGTCGGGCCCTTGCCCGTGCAAAGGTGCACTGGGGTAAGCTGGACGGTGAGAAGCTTGTGAAGGACGGGCCTCCGCCGGGGAAGGAGCATCGCAAGCCCGAGAACTACTACAAGGATGTTCTTGCAGGTGCCCGCCTTGTGGCGGATGAATGTACCAAGGATGTGATTTTTGAATGAACTCGCTCGTGTTTATCCTGTGCGCTAAAAACTTGTTCATATGCGCTAAGTAATGCTTATTGAATTTAAAATATTACTTTCTGTGCGGCCGTTTATCAAAAAATTGAGAGATGGCCAGTCGTCGGCTTCTGCCCCCATGCCACTAGTGCTGGGGTGTTCGGGATAAACCTGAGCGCTCTTTTTCCCATAGTTGGGTCCTTCGAGGGAGGCGCTCAGCACAACGAACTAGGCAATCAGACTATAATGCTTGAACACTCTCACTTAGCCATAGAACTCTATAATTTTAAATTTCGGCGAAGCCCCTAGTTCGGAAGACCAAGTTCGGGGCGCTATCCACGCCTTGGCTGGACAAAGCCAGCTCCTCGCTCGAAGCGGCATAAGTATTTAGGGACTCTAAAAACCTCTCGAACAGCGACCGGTCTCTCGCCTCATCATGACAGTCAGTTTTAGCTTTCTCCACTGAGGTGCTTAACCTAGCTGAACCGGGGCACAATCGCAGTGGTTCTCCTAGTGCTACCTTAGCCGATATAGCGGAACGTAAGGCACCAAAACATAGGAGCCGGGCAAACCCAACTATTGACCCAAATCATGATTCGGAGCCGATGCATATAGTGCTATAAGTTCGGGGTGCCGCACTTGTGAAAGTGTACGGACTTCTCACCCCATAATGAGGGGTACTGAAGCCCCTGGCGTGTTTGCCGTACCATGGTGTACGGGTGCAATCATGTCATTTAATAAACATATATGTGAAAAGAGGATAATGCAAAAAATAGATAAAAAACTATGCATTGTTTATAGAGAGGCTATTTATCAAAGCCGAACGATACAAATAGTGCGATAAGAAAAAAGATATTGGACTATTTAACATGTCCTGACCAGGGGCAGGCCGCGGAATTGTATTCAAAACAGGTATACCGCTCGTAACAGAGACCACCTGGGATTTCCATAATGCGGCATGGCTTGTCTGCCTCCCTGGATCTTGCATCGTTTGTGCGGCAGTCGAATTGCCGAACAGGTCGTTCGAAGTATGGAGTCCTGAAAGTAAGAAAAAATTAAAAAAAGAATCCGACAGCCCCTAGTATGTTTTAAGCCGTATTTTGGGCGTGCTGTTATTGTGCCCCTTCCCCTGTGCCCATGGTATTTCAAGGGCGTAGTTATGTACGTGAGGCACTGGTTTCGCTAGGTCGTGAGAGCTGGGGTTGGGGCCGCATTGCTATGCCTGCTCAGAATGTGCCAGGCGGTCTTGTTGTAGGTTACTCTGGGCGCGCTTGGCAGTGTCTGGCTTTTTAACGGCCGGACTGGAGAATTGCCTAAGAAGGCTGCTTTGTATTTCCGCTGCGAGAGCCACCGTGTGCTCCTCCGTACGGAGGGAGCGTTCGGTGTTTCCGTTGACCGTGATTACTCCTCAAGGGCCTGGCATCTTGAGCTTGAGATATGCGTAGTGCGGCACCGCATTGAACTTTGCGAATGTGGTTCGTCCGAGCAGGGCGTGATAGCCACTGCGAAATGGGACTATATCGAAGATTAACTCTTCGCTTCGGAAATTATCCGGGGATCCGAAGACCACGTCAAGTGTTACTGAGCCTGTACAGTTGGCTTCTACACCTGGTATAACGCCTTTAAAGGTCGTTTTTGTGGGCTTAATCCTTGAGGGATCTATGCCCATTTTCCGCACTGTATCCTGGTAAAGCAGGTTCAGGCTACTGCCGCCGTCCATGAGGACTCTTGTGAGATGAAATCCGTCGATGATTGGGTCGAGAACCAATGCGGCGAAGCCGCCATGACGGATGCTAGTGGGATGGTCCCTTCGATCAAAAGTGATCGGGCAGGAGGACCATGGGTTGAACTTTGGGGCGACTGGCTCCATCGCGTATACGTCCCGTAGCGCACGCTTCCTCTCCCTCTTGGGAATCTGGGTTGCATATATCATGTTCACCGTCCGCACTTGTGGGGGAAAGCCCTTCTGTCCATTGTTGTTCGGCGGCCTGGGCTCCTCCTCGTCGTCGCTGTGCAGCCCCTTGTCTTTGTTTTCGGCTCTTAACTTGCCTGCCTGCTTGAACACCCAACAATCCCTGTTAGTGTGATTGGCTGGCCTTTCGGGGGTGCCATGTATCTGGCACAAGTGGTCGAATATTTGGTCCAAACTGGACGGGCCCTGAGTATTCTTTTTGAATGGCTTTTTTTGCTGACCGGGTTTATAGCCTCTGAATCCGGCATTGACTGCCGTCTCTTCATTGCTGTCACTGCTAACACGGCGTTTTTGCTTATTCCGACGTGTCCTGCCACTTTTGTCCTTGGTATCCGAATTACCAGGGTTATTTGATAAGTTGTTACTGCAAGCTAGCCAGCTGTCTTCTCCCGCGCAAAAGCGGGTCATGAGTGTCGTGAGGGCTGCCATAGATTTCGGCTTTTCCTGTCCCAGGTGCCGGGCAAGCCACTCGTCGCGGATGTTATGCTTGAAGGCTGCTAGGGCCTCTGCGTCCGGACAGTCGACTATCTGGTTTTTCTTTGTTAGGAACCGTGTCCAGAATTGCCTGGCCGATTCCTCTGGCTGCTGAATTATGTGGCTTAAGTCGTCGGCATCCGGTGGTCGCATGTACGTGCCCTGGAAGTTGTCGAGGAATGCGGCTTCCAGGTCCTCCCAAGAACCGATTGAGTCTGCTGGCAAGTTGTTAAGCCAATGCCGGGCCGGTCCTTAAAGTTTGAGCGGGAGGTATTTGATGGCGTCTAGATCATCGCCGCGTGCCATGTGGATGTGAAGGAGATAATCCTCGATCCATACCGCCGGACCTGTTGTGCCATCGTATGATTCGATGTTGACGGGTTTGAAACCCTCTGGGATTTTATGATCCATTACTTCATCCGTGAAGCATAGCGGGTGTGCGGCGCCTCTGTACTGGGCTATATCACGACGGAGCTCGGAGGAGCTATGTCTGTTGTGTTCGGCCCGGCCGGATTTGTTGTATCTGGAGTGAAGATCATCGTCACGTGCCGTAGGGCGCCTGCGCGATCCGTAGATCGATCTTGTTTGTCTTGCCTTATCCTCCAGTACGTCTCGTTGAGCGGCGTCGGGATATGGCTTGGGTGGAGGGCCGAGAGGCCTCTCTGTCGCGGCCGCAAGGTGGCTGGTCTGTCATGTCGTGCGCTGGTGATGTAGGTGCTTCCTCCTCTGATCGGGGTAGCGGCCTGCGCTTTGGGTAACTCTTGGAGGGGCGTTCGAGTTCATACTCTTCGGCCGCAAGGACTTCAGTCCATCTGTCAGCTAGCAAATCTTGGTCAGCTCTAAGATGTTGCTGCTTTTTCTTGAGGCTGCTTGCCGTGGCTAAAAGCCTGCGTTTGAAACGCTCTTGTTCGGCGGGGTCTGATGGTACGACGAATTCATCGTCATCGAGGCTTGCCTCGTCTTCGAAGGGAGGCATATAGTTACCATCCTCGACCTCTCGGTCTGCCGCTCTCTCATGAGGGCTAGCTTCTCCATCTTCCTGTGCCGAATCCTTCTGGGGTGGGTGTTCTTCGGCGCTATCCGGGGTAGTATTATCTCCCGTGCCGGAATCACCATTTTTGCTTTGGCGGGATTTAGAGCGGCGCCGCTGACGCCGGCGCTTTGGCTGTTTCTTGGAGGTGTCATCCCCCGCTGTTCCATCGCCATCTCCATCTTTTGGAGTATCCACCATATATATGTCATATGACGAGGTGGCCTTCCAGCGCCCTATAGGTGCTGGTTCCTGTTCGTCTCCTACATCGTCGTCCATACCGTTGATGTCTTCGGAGCCGAAGTCAAGCATGTCGGTTAAATCGTCGATAGTGGCTACAAAGTGGGTGGTGGGTGGGCTTTGAACTTCTTCATCGTCCGTATCCCATCCTCGCTGACCGTAATCCGGCCAGGGCTCTCCTGATAAAGAGAGAGACTTGAGAGAATTCAGGATGTCGCCAAAAGGCGAGTGCTGAAAGATGTCCGCGGTGGTGAACTCCATTATCGGCGCCCAATCAGATTCGATTGGCAGGGGTGCGGGGGGTTCGGAGTCCGGGGAGGAGTCCGGATCCTCGGAGTCACGGGTCATGCAGAGTGCAGGGCTGTCGCTCGGCTCGATCGCCTTTGAGATCGCAGCCCCCGAGGTGACGTCCAACCGCTCATCCTCGATTGGCGCAATAGGCTCTGAGTTAGGGGTCGGAACCGGTGTGTGTGCGGCCTCCAGGACACTGTCCGGAGGCAGAGCTAGATCATGCCCCTCGAGATAGTGCGGCGCGCTTGGCCGTGGCTCGAACCCGTCGAAGATCAAGTCTCCGCGGATGTCAGCCGTGTAGTTTAAGCTTCCGAACCTGACTTGATGGCCAGGGGCGTAGCTTTCGATCTGCTCCAGGTGGCCAAGCGAATTGGCCCGCAGTGCGAAGCCGCCGAAGATGAAGATCTGTCCGGGGAGAAAAGTCTCTCCCTGGACCACATCGTTGTTGATGATCAAGGGAGCCATCGGGCCTAAAGGCGACGACAGAGAGGAACTCTCAATGAAAGCACCAATGTCGGTGTCAAAACCGGCGGATCTCGGGTAGGGGGTCCCGAACTATGCGTCAAGGCCGGATGGTAACAGGAGACAAGGGACACGATGTTTTTACCCAGGTTCGGGCCCTCTCGATGGAGGTAATACCCTACTCCTGCTTGATTAATATTGATGATATGGGTAGTACAAGAGTAGATCTACCACGAGATCAAGGAGGCTAAACCCTAGAAGCTAGCCTATGGTATGATTGTTGTATATGGAGTTGATGTCCTACGGACTACAACCCTCCGGTTTATATAGACACCGGATAGGGTTAGGGTTACATAGAGTCGGTTGCAATGGTAGGAGATCTTGAATATCCGCATCGCCAAGCTTGCCTTCCACGCCAAGGAAAGTCCCGTCCGGACAAGGGACGAAGTCTTCCATCTTGTATCTTCATAGTCCTGGAGTCTGGCTGAAGGTATAGTCCGGCTACCCGAACACCCCCTAATCCAGGACTCCCTCACTTCCTCTTACGGCTCTCAATCTGCTGCTGCTTCCCTTCAATCATAAGAGCCTTATCTACCAACTCCTGGTAGTTGTTGAATTTTGCCACCATCAACTACATGCTCATCTCATCATTCAGCCCTTCCATAAACTTCTCCTGCTTTGCGGCATCTGTGGCCACATTGTCAGGGGCATAGCGAGATAACTTACTAAACTCATCCGCGTACTGAGCCACAGTACGGTTCCCCTGGCGTAAGTTGTGAAACTCATGCTTCTTCATACTCATAGCTCCAGTTGAGACATGGGCTGTGCGGAAAGCTTGCTGAAACTGGTCCCATGTAACAGTGGCTATAGGGTAGATGACAATGTAATTCTCCCACCATGAGGTTGCTGGTCCATCCAACTGATGTGCGGCAAAACGCACCTTCTCAGCATCGGTACATCCTGTAGTGGTTAACTCCCTTCCAATCCTGCAGAGCCAATCATCTGCTACTATGGGTTCGGTGCTACTGGAAAACACTGGTGGTTGCAACCTCAGAAAACGGGCTAAGTTATCAACTGGTGGTGATGAGTTGTTGTTGTTGTTATTGCCTTGGTTCTAACTAACAACTGCATCAGGGTATTCTGCTGCTGGATCAACTGAGTGAGCTCCAGTGGGAAGGTAAATCCGGGGTCACATCTCGGAGGCATCTAATGGGTTTTAGAGGGAAGATATTAGAATAGAATGAGGTCTAATGAGAGAAACACTACCCATATGCACATGAGACAAACACAATCATTTCACTCAATCAATCAAGCATGGGCATACAATCGATCTAACTATCTTTACAGAAGTGCTCGGACTATACTATATACATATGGTGGAATACTACTACTGATGTGGTGGTCTAGTAAAGATATTGATCGGTCAAAGACTCCATGATGTCTGCTCCAGCTTCGTCTTCATAGTCATCATCGCTATTGTCGGGGTCCGAGTCGGTGTCGTCGATGATGATGTAGTCCTCCGGACGAATCTCCTTGGGTTCTTCGTCTTCTCCTCCGGGTGCGGGGTCTCCCATGAATATTCCTAGCTTCCTTTCCAGATCATCATTCTTCTCCACTAGTACGACGATTTCTTCCTCATAATCTTCGCGTGTAGCCTTGAGTTCTTCCTCTAGTTTCGTGATCCTTGTCATCGCCTTCTTCAGATCTATCATGCCTGCGCACATCTGGTTCTAGTGGCGACGAATGTGCTGGTTTAACTCCTGAATGAAAGCTGCAATTGATCTATCCTTCCTGGTGCTGATCATCTCCCATTTCTCATCTCGGCACCCACAAATCTGGTAGATAGTATCCTTAAGCTCCTTTTGGTAAACTTCTCCAATGCGTCCCATGGTGATGTGAGCTGCCATGCTCTTTCCTAGACTCCAGGTTTGTGCATCAAAGGAAAACTCTATGGGCTTAGTGAGTGGCGTGAATGTCCTTCATGGAACTTGAACTTTAATCATGCATCGCTCCTCTTCTAGTAAAGTGGCATTGTAAGTCCCGGTGAGGCTTGGTATTCCTATGTTCAGGTACCTAGTGACTTGCTTCAAGTGTCGTCCAAAAGGTGCGTCTTCATCCGGTTGTGCAAACTTGTTCCTTGCGTCCGCCATCCTAAAGAGTAGAAAATGGAGAGGAGTCAGAAATGAGAAGAGAATAGTGATCTAGGGCTTTAGCTTAGTGGTCATGTCCTACACTCAGCGTGTGCTCTGATACCATCTTGTAGCGACTCGACTTGAAACGGTCAAGTCTATGTGCTTCCGTGTCATCCCTGGATCAGTAATGCTGACACACACAGTACTCAAAGGATTTATAACAAAGTAGAATCACACACTTATTACATCAAATGTCTCAAAAGAGAACTTATTACAATAAATATGGCTTAAGGCCATCTAATACGATAACAGCGAAAGGCTTGGAAGATAAAGTGAGTCCATCAACTCCAACGGCATAGCTGAGCTGCACGGCAACGACCTAACGAACCTTACTCCTCGTCTGAAAAGTCTGCAACATAATGCGTTGCAGCCCGAAAATGGGTCAGCACATGGAATATGCTGGCAATATAACACAGTAGAGCAAGAACAGAATAATGCTATCACTACATGCATATTTGGCTGGTGGAAAGCTCTATGGTTATAGTTTTTGCGAAAATCCAATTGTTCCCTACAACAAAGGAATAGATTTTATTTAACTATCATGGTAGTTGAAACATCATTGAGAAGGTTCCTCCAACTCAATCCCAATTAAAAGTAATTATCAACCCAACAATATTAATTTAGAGTGATGAGATACATATGATAATCCAAGTACTAGATACTCAAGAATTGTCCATAACCGGGGACACGACTAACCATGATTAGATTGTACACTCTGCAAAGGTTTGTGCACTCTTCCCCACAAGACCCGATCTCCTCCGTTGGATTTCTCGCACTACAGGGTGTTTGAGAAACGGATGACCAAGACACAGTCTTTCAGAAACATTTACTCTTTACTCCAGGCAGACCATACCAACCTACATCCCTCTACCTGCTGATCCACGTCTTCGAGAGCTCATGTAACTTACTCAGCTATACTAGAGCCCATAATAGCATGTGGCTGAACACGGAAGTTTCTAGCATGAAATATCTTAGTTCCCTTTGAGCCTGGGTAGCGGACCTTAGGATTATCACACGAGTGCTCGGGGATATCCTAGGACAACACTGGATTCTCCAGGTGCCCGACAAACAATCCACCCAGATGTGTATTCAAGTTGCCACCTTAAGTTGAACCATTAAATAATAATCTCACATCTGTCATGGATTTCACTCACCCAAACCATGTTTACGAGCATAGCATAGCAATATAAGCAATACGTAGAAGTAACTCCCAAGGGTTCGATAATAACATGGCAATATGTTCTACCTCATTAACTACTTCCCAACCCACAAGTTAATCACATCCTAATCATGCAATTTTGAGGATTGGAGCTAATGCATAAAAACTGGGTGATAAAGAGGTATGATCAAAGTGTTACTTGCCTTGCTGATGATCCGCAAAACCTAAAGATTCGAAGTAGCACGCTTCACACTCCGGGTGTTCTATCGCAAACAAACAATAGCATACATAAGCAATCAGGCAAAGAAGCATGGATAAAACTCAAATAAGAAGGTCAAACCAGAAAGTTCAACTTAAGAACTCCGGTTTGCAAAAACAATCGAATCAAACGAGGCAACAAAACTCAAACTGCGAAAGAAACAAGGTCCGTTTACTATTCTGGACTAAATTCAAATTTTACAGTATCAAAACCTTGTTCAACTTAATTAGATAGAAATAGGGTTTCGAGACGAAGATCTAGGCGCTTGAATCGCCTGATTCCGACAAATGAGCGAAAAGATAAACTAAAACGAAAATTGGATCAGAAATCGCGATCGAAAATAACTGCGGAAATTCCAAGAAAAAGAAAAACTAACGAACAGGCTAACAAACAGACGTTCGCTGTCTGCAGCTAACGAGTGAACACCGTTCGTTAAAACGAACGTACGGACGAACGTCCACTAAATAACTAAACTGAGAAAAACCGGCGAACCGATCTATTCAAAAAAAACCTAGGGGTTTCTAAAAAACGGATCGGTTCTTTTAAAAAAACCGAACGTCGGCTTTACCTCCGGCGAGGCGGGGCTGCGGTGGTGGGCGGTGCGGGGCGGCGCGGGTGGCAGGGGCGCGCAGGGCGGCTTTGGTTGCGGCGGGGTGCGGTGGTGGTGGCGGGAATCGGGGGCGGGGGCGGGGTACTTATACGAGGGGGGCTTGCTTGGGCGAGGGGGGCGAGCGGCGCGGGGAGGGAGAGTCCCGGTCGGATTCGGCCTCACGGGTGGCGGCGCGCTCCTGTTCTCCTGGAAAGAGACAGCGCGGGGAGGTGGGCCGGCTGAGTTGGGCTTCGGCCCAGTCGGCGGAGGAAACTCTCTTTTTTTAAATAATTTCGCCGAAACTAAAAAAATCCTATAAAATAAAATAAAAAACTAAAAATGCCAAAACAAATTTTTACCGTCTAAATAAAATATTTAGAACGAGATGAACATTTTCTTGGCCCTAAAATGCAACTTTCAAAAACGTGCAATTTTTCTAATTCAAATAAAATAGCAATAAACTCCGAATAAAATCAAATATTTGATTTTAATATTTTTCCTCCAATATTTCATTTATTTTGGAGAAGTCATATTATCTCCTCTCATATATTTTAATATGAAATATTTACGAAGAGAAAAATAATTAAAACCAAAAATCCTCGTTTCAATATTTGATAAAACTCAAATATGAAAACAGGGAAATCCCCAACTCTCTCTCCGAGGGTCCTTGAGTTGCTTAGGATTTCGAGGATCGCGAAACGAAATGCAATAAAATATGATATGCATGAATGATCTATGTATAACATTCCAACTTGAAAATTTGGGATGTTACACCACCGTAGGGAACCCGTCGGTGATGAATTCATCATTCCCAAACGATTGAATACTAGCAAGCATTTTCCCACAAGACACACGGCCTATTCCATCACAAATAGGTCGGATGGATCAACTGTATGCCATGTATCGTACGTTGTCAAAAATTAATGCGGTAGACCTTCTTTAACATGTGTTAAAAAAACAAGGGCCTCAAGGTTAAATTAGCTAAGGGAATGGGGCATTTCAATCATCGACACAACTTCCCATCCAGTCACCCATCTGATGGCTACTCCAGCCTGAGCACACTTTACTTGATAGTTTTCTTACATGAGCTATTGGTGCAATATCTAGACCTTGCTGATAGGAATGCCTCTTCACATCCTTATGGCATATCCGGATGACCGCCCGTCTGACAATGGCCAATAGATGTTGTGTAGACAGAGCATATCACATACGTCTTATTAGAAGCAATTGTCTACGTTATTATCGGTCTTCGCACACATTTCTGATTATAGACCTGTTTGCCGCGTATCACACACATCTTGTTATATTGAACCGTTTCTGTTCTCTTGCCTAATCACAAACAGTTCATCCGAGTGAACCGTATGTTGTACATCGCACACACTTTGATCAGGCTGACCGTTTCTTTTGTGTTGCCTAATCACACACAGTTCATCCCAGTGAACTATATGCTGTATATCGCACACGCCTTCATCTGGTTGCCCGTTTCTTTTGTTCCGCCTCATCACAACCAGTTAATTGAGCTGAACCGTATGCCCTGCATTGCACACGCAACTAAAATCTGAACCGTGTTTGATGCATCCTCCATCGCAAACAATTTGCACGTTTTTGACGGTTTTCATACACCACCATTTGCGATTATTGCATCGCACACAGTTTCTCGAAGGTTCTCTAATCATAGTGTCGCGTTAGCAGCATCCTACAGTAGTGATGCTCTGCTTATGCATGCATGCAATTTTTCGGGGGGGGGGGGGAGGCAACGCTTCATTTATTTCTCAATTGCTCAGGGTCTGCACCTGGCTTTGTACAAGAGATTATATGCAACAGAGGCAAGGCCTATACAAGAGGGTGATTGCCGGGCTGGGCCCAACATCCACGCCTTATGGGTAGAACTTACGTTGATGCTCAATGTTTGATGAATTTTGCAACTGAATGCCATCTCCGATCTCCAGAGGGACTGCGCCAGGTATGGTGACTCGTACTACTCGGTAAGGGCCTTCCCACTTCGGCGTCAACTTGTTTGTAACCTTGGCGGACTGAACTTGCCTAAGGACAAGGTCGCCTTCCTGAAAACTCTGGGCATGAACCCTGCGGCTGTGATAGCAACGCAGGGCTTGTTGGTAGCATGCGGCACGCGTAGCAGCCTAGATACGGTTCTCCTCGAGTAGCACAACGTCGTCACGCCGGTGTTGTTCCTGCGCTATTTTATCATAGTCAACCACTCGAGGTGACCCGTAAATGAGTTCTGTGGGGATAACTACTTCTGCCCCATAGACTAGGGAGAAGGGAGTGTTCCCGGCAGCTCGATTTGGTGTCGTTCTAAGGGACCAAAGAACCACCGGCAGCTCATCGATCCACCTCCTACCACACTTCTATAGCTTATCAAATGTTCTTGTCTTGAGTCCTGGCAACACTTTAGTGTTCGCCCTATCAGCTTTCCCATTGCTCCTTGGATGAGCAACAAAGGCGAATGGGATCCTGCTTTTGAGGGCATGAGCATATCGCATGAAGGTGTGCCTTGTGAATTGGGTGCCATTGTCCATGATGATTCGAGTAGGGACTCCAAAGCGGCACACTAATTCTTTAAAGAACTTGATAGCTGACTGAGCAGTCACCTTTCCCATGGGCTCTACTTCCGGCCACTATGTAAACTTGTCGATTACAACGAACAAGAATTCAAAGCCCCCGGTAGCACGAGGGAAGGGGCCCAAGATGTCGAGCCTCCAGACCTAAAATGGCCATGATAAAGGGATTGTCTGAAGAGCTTGGGCAGGCAGATGGATATTCTTGGAATGGAATTGGCAGGCTTCACATTTAGTGACCAACTCAACTACATCTTGGAGGGTTGTGGGCCAGTAAAATCCCTGGCAGAACGCTTTCCCAAATAGATCCCTTTGTCGGTGCAACAAACCCTGGTTCGTTGCCCAGACTGTGCACATGCACAAGAACAAGCCTACAACACCAAGGCCAAAATGGAGCACAAGGAATCAGTCCTTCAAAGAACCAAAGTGTAGCACAAGAGGACTAAGGTTAGCTAGAGAAGTAGGATATCACCAAGGGAAAAGCCTCCCTTGCCAGGCAGGTGAGCCTAGCAAGGACGGGGCCACCCCCGGAAGCAAGCCTCCAAGCCATCCCGGCAGGGCCTGCCAGGACTAACATAGGCAGAACTACCTCACCACAACGCACGTCATCGATCGATGCGGTGTCAAGTTCCAAAGTGACTAAGTGGCTACTATTCACCACATGGCATCCACTTTCTACAGGAAATACCCCTAGGCGACGCCTGTCCTACGATGTGTCAAGTGAGCAGGTGCGAAGCTGGCAAAACAGCCCGGCAAGACCTGCCGGGCAAGCTACGATGTGACGTCGAGCAGCGCATTTAATGCGCTCTATCAGCCTACAGAGTAGGTATGATAACATTGTTTGCTATCTTATCAGTGCATAATGACCAATTTGCCACTGTGGTGACCCCTTTGTCTATAAAAGGAGGCCCAAGGCAACCATAGAAAGGGTTAGCGAGTCCACCCCCTCGCACATTCATACACGCGTAGCCGTTTCTCCCTAAGGCAACCCTTCTGGGAAAGTGTGTTACGCTCACACCATTTTTCCACCATCAATCCACCGAAGCAGGAGTAGATTTTACGCCTCACGATGGCCCGAACCTGGGTAAAAACTGCTTGTCTGATCTCTGCCGTGTTGTTCCACGCTCATCTGCTCTTTGTGCAATGTACCATCCCCCCGCCAAACCTGCAAGGGAATCTTGTTCCCATAGGTGGACATGGTTTCCCACGACATCTTTCGCACGCCAGGTAGGGGGATCACTTGCACGAACCTGAAGGTGTGAGCAGCGTGTCATCTTCATTGCCATCTTCATCTTCCATGGCGCCATCGACTATGGTGCCCAAGAAGATACCCGGTGTTTCATCTCACCCGTCCACCTCAAAGGCTCCACCGCCCGTGGCCACTGACACTGTGGGGGGCGCGGAGGCACACGAGGATGTGGGTGCTGCGGGGGACGCGGGCGGCGCAGGCGACGTTGTCACCACCTCCCCCGCAGCTGAAGCAGGAGAATGAAGCACCGGAGGAGAACATCATTAGCAACATCCAGGTGGCCATGCTCCACGAGGTACAAGCGAAGGGTTTATTCCATTTGTACCTCTTCCTCTCGCCAAAGAGCACAGTCGCAGTGGTGGCGCCCGGTCCGGGGCGAATCGCCGCCCTCCGGTCGGCCCCCACTGAAGACCCACAAGTATTTAGGATCAATTGTAGATCTTTTTGATAAGTAAGAGTGTCAAACCCAACGAGGAGCAGAAGGAAATGACAAGTGGTTTTCAGCAAGGTAATATGTGCAAGTGCTGAAATTGTAAGTAATAGAGTAGTTTGATAGCAAGATATTTTGTAACGAGCAAGTAATGATAATAGTAAGAAAAGTGCAGCAAGGTAGCCCAGTCATTTTGAGGCAAAGGACAGCCCAAAACAGTCTCTTATAATAAGCAAAGCGTTCTTGAGGGTACACGGGAATTTCATCTAGTCACTTTCATCATGTTGATTCGATTCGTGTTCGCTACTTTGATAATTTGATATGTGGGGGGGACTGGTGCTTAGGTGTTGTTCTTAATTGAACAAAGCGCCAACTTATGATTAACCCCCTCGCAAGCATCCGCAGCTATGAGAAAAATATTAAGGATAAATCCTAACCATAGCATTGAACTTTTGGATCCAATTGGCCCCTTACGGAATAGTGCATAAACTAGCGTTTAAGCTTCGGTCACTCTCGCAACCCATCATCTAATGAATACCCCACAATGCATTCTCGTAGGCCCATGTTCACATGACACCACTAAGGGAATCACAACGTACATACTTTCAAAATATCGAACACATATCAAGTTCACACGATTACTTGCAACATGATTTCTCCCATGACCTCAAGAACAAAAGTAACTACTCACAAGTGATAATCATGCTCAAGATCAAACGGGTATTAAATAACATATTGGATCTGAACATATAATCTTCCACCAAATAAATCGTATAGTAATCAACTACAAGATGTAATCAACACTACTAGTGATCCACAAGCACCAATCTATAGTTCCGGTAACAAGATTGAACACAAGAGATGAACTAGGGTTTCATATGAGATGGTGTCGTTGACGATGTTGATGGAGATTGCGCTCCCCAATATGGGATTGTTGTTGGCGATGATGATGACGATGATTTCCCCCTCCGGGAGGGAAGTTCCCCCGGCAAAGGGCAAAAGTGCTTCTGCCCAGGTTCCGCCTCGAGACCGCGGCGCTCCATCCCAAAAGTCCTCCCTTATTTTTTCTAGATCAAAATGACTTATATACCAAAAGATGGGCACCGGAGGTGGGCCTGAATGAGCACAACCCACCATGGTGCGCGTGGGCTCCCCGGCGTGCCCAGGTGGGTTGTGCCCACCTGGTGGGCCCCTCTGGTACTTATTGGCTCCAATATTCCTCATATATTCCAAAAACTTCTCCATAAAGTTTCAGCTCATTTGGAGTTGTGCAGAATAGGTAGCCTGGCATAGCTTTTCCAGTTCCAGATTTCCAGCTATCGGAATTCTCCCTCTTTGTGTGTACCTTGCATACCATGAGATAAAAGGCATTAGAATTACTCCAAAAAGCATTATTATGCATAAAAACATCATAAAGAACAGTACAAAAATATGATGCAAAATGGACGTATCAACTCCCCCAAGCTTAGACCTCGCTTGTCCTCAAGCGAAAACCAAAATTGAAAAATATGTCCACATGCTTAGGGAGAGAGGTGTCGATAAAAAATACGGACATTGAAGCATCATGTGAATATAACAACAACAAAATTTAACATAAATTTTTTATCATAGAACTTTGATCATAGACTTCTCATGAATAAGTAACAATTCATCACACTATGGAAGTATAAAGCATAAACTCTATTAGAAACCAATAAACTATGTTCTCAGTCAACTTTGCAACTACAATTCATCATCTTTTCAGGAAGGGTCACGTATCGGAGCCTTTAGGCAAGTCCGCACACTCAACCATCACATAGTCTTCTAAGATTGCTAACACTCACCACATACACATGAGCAAAACATTTCAACTGGATACATAGAAAGATAGGGGCTTATAGTTTCCCCTCCTAACGTATTCACCTCAAGGGTGATGTCAACAATAATAACTTATGCCACCCATATTCAACCGGACATATGTACCTAGATCTTTCCTCACCACATGATGCTTGCCAAAGGAGAAAAATAAAAAGTTTAGAGAGAAAAGCTTTGACTCTCGCATATAAGTAAAAGATAGCCCTTCGCAGAGGGAAGCAGAGGTTGCCATGCACTTATTTGTTTGTATGCCCAACCCCTTAGTGAAAAAAACGTCACATTGTATTGCCCCTTGTGATGGCAACCTTTATTATGCATCCTGTCGCTTTTATTCTTCACCATCACGAGTCTGTATAATGCTCAATTTTCTCTTACACTAAATGATCTCTGATAACCCACAAGTATAGGGGATCGCAACAGTTTTCGAGGGTAGAGTATTCAACCCAAATTTATTGATTCGACACAAGAGGAGCCAAAGAATATTATCAAGTATTAGAAGCTGAGTTGTCAATTCAACCACACCTGGAAAATTAATATCTGCAGCAAGGTATTTAGTAGCAAAGTAATATGATAGTAGTGATAATGGTGGCAAAAGGTAATGGTAGCAAAAGTAATATTTTTGGGTTTTGTAGTGGTTGTAACAATAGCAATGGAGAAGTAAATAAGCGAAGAACAATATATGAAAAGCTCGTAGGCATTGGATCAGTGATGGAGAATTATGCCGGATGCGATCGATCACGTAACAGTCATAACCTAGGGTGACACAGAACTAGCTCCGGTTCATCAATGTAATGTAGGCATGTATTCCGAATATAGTCATACATGCTTATGGAAAAGAACTTGCATGACATCTTTTGTCCTACCCTCCCGTGGCAGCGGGGTCCTATTGGAAACTAAGGGATATTAAGGCCTCATTTTAATAGAGTATCGAACCAAAGCATTAAAACATAGTGAATACATGAACTCCTCAAACTACGGTCATCACCGGTTAGTATCCCAATTATTTTCACTTCAGGGTTAACGGATCATAACACATAATAGGTGACTATAGACTTGCAATATAGGATCAAGAACTCTCATATATTGATGAAAATATAATAGGTTCATATCTGAAATCATGGCACTCGCGCCCTAGTGACAAGCATTAAGCATAGAAGTCATAGCAACATCAATCTTAGAACATAGTGGATACTAGGGATCAAACCCTAACAAAACTAACTCGATTACATGATAAATCTCATCCAACCCATCACCGTCCAGCAAGCCTACGATGGAATTACTCACGCACGGAGGTGAGCATCATGAAATTGGTGATGGAGGAAGGTTGATGATGACGACGGCGACGGATTCCCCTCTTCGGAGCCCTGAACGGACTCCAGATCAGCCCTCTTGAGAGAGATTTGGGCTTGGCGTCGGCTCCATATCGTAAAACACGATGAATCCTTCGCTCTGATTTTTTCTCCCCGAAAGTGAATATATGGAGTCAAGGTTGAGGTTGGTGAATCATCAGGGGGGCCACGAGGCAGGGGGCGCGCCCAGGGGGGTAGGGCGGGCCCCCCACCCTCGTGGACAGGGTGTGGGCCCCCTGACATGGATCTTTCTTCCAGTATTTTTTATATATTCCAAAATAATTCTCCGTTGATTTTCAGGTCATTCCGAGAACTTTTATTTCTACACAAAAATAACACCATGGCAATTCTGCTGAAAACAGCATCAGTCCGGGTTAGTTCCATTCAAATCATGCAAGTTAGAGTCCAAAACAAGGGCAAAAGTGTTTGTAAAAGTAGATACGACAGAGACGTATCAATCTCACACTTTTAGAAGGAATTTTTATTGCCTTATTGCACCGATCACAACTTACTTGAAGGATCTGACACAATCATTAGGTAGGTATGGTGGACACTTGAAAATAAGATTCAAGTTTAAGGGTTTTTGGATGCACAAGTAGTATTTTTGGCTAGGAAAGATAGGGGGCAAGCACCACATGTTGAACGATCTATGTGAATATGAATAAACATAAATCATTAGGTTGTCTTCCTTGTCCAATGTCGACAATTTTGGCATATAATACTTTGATGGGGGCTCACAATCACAAAATATTTCCACGATAGTGTATTTATATGTGAATCTTCTCTTCCCTTATTAATTCTTTCATGTGTTGAATCATTGAACAATGCTATGTTTGTCAATCTCTAACAAACTTTTCTACTTATACTTTTCCTTATGTGGTGTCATCACCTACCATAAGATTAGCATATGATCGTATTCATTTATCTCCTTTCTTTTTATTTATTTTTTTCTTTTTATTGGCACGTGAAAGTAAAGAAAGCAAAACTAAAATTTTATTATATATCTTGCACACGATTACAAGGATAAATCACTAAGCAAACTCTCGAAAAGATAAAATCGAACTAAACTTTTATTCATCTAAGGCAAAAGATGACTATGGATCGAACTAAGATAAGTAAAGGAAAAGAAAGTGGGGGTGATATGATACCGAGGAACCTCCCCCAAGCTTGGAGGAAGCCAAGGGGAGTGCCCATACCTGATACTCAATTTTCTTTTGGTGATGAAGAAGGTGGTGGTGATGAAGTAGAGACATTGTCTTTGGGTTTCCATGGCAGAGGTCCACCATCATAAGAGGAAGAGTGAGTCTCACGGGTCCTGCAACCGGCAGCCAAAATCATACCTTTAAACCTCGCCTCATATTCAAAGACTTGGTTTTGGAGATCGTAGCTCTGGCTTTGGAGGAAGTTGATTTGCTCGTTGAGGGTGAAAATGATGTCCTTCATGGACTTGCCATCGACCTTGAGATCACGAGTATGGTACATGATCATGAGGTGATTGGCATTGAGTCCACGCTCCACTATCCCCTTGCACCGGAAGACCTCCTGCACCCTAGCTTCATGCCTGGCCTCCATGGTTCCCGTCCCCTTGGGACCTTGCACATCACGGATGTGGATCACCCCCTCATGCATATGGATAACCTGAGGGTGCTGCACCACCTCCCGCAAATATGGCTTGATGACGTTCTCGAAGAACTTGTCCTTGGAGGATCTTGAAGCAGCCATGGTAGATGGGATCTTACAGAAACAACAAGGAAAAGAAAATAGAAGATTTCTCTGCGATACGGTGATCAATAGGTTCAGGGGGTATATACAGATTTGTTATCTTGGGGAACAAGAAAATTGTAGAAAAATGGAGTCCGGGAGGTACCAAAGGTGGGAACAACCCACCTGGGCACGCCTAGCAAGCCAAGCACGCCCTGGTGTCTTGTGCCCACCAGGGTGCACTTCTTGGAAGTTTCTTATTTTCCTAATTTTTGTTATATTCCAAAACTGACAAAAAATATTTTTGCGGATTTTTCGAAGTAAGTTACTTACCGTATCACGTACCTCCTCTTTTTAATGATTCTGGAGTGTTCTGGAAGGACTCTTTTATGTGTTCTTCTGGTGTCATAGTTTGGATAATATTACTTTCAACATTAATGGGCATACCTGAGATATAATGTTTTATTCTTTGCCCATTAACAACCTTCAGGTTAGTACCTTCGGCATTATTTATTTTGATAGCTCCAGACCGATAAACCTCCTCGATAACATAGGGTCCTTCCCATTATGAGAGGAGTTTTCCTGCAAAGAATCTGAAGCGAGAGTTGTACAAAAGAACATATTGTCCAACCTTTAATTCACACTTTCGGATTCTTTTATCATGCCATCTTTTAACTTTTTGTTTAAATAACTTGGCATTTTCATAAGCTTGGGTTCTCCATTCATCTTAAGAGCTAATATCAAACAACCTCTTTTCACCGGCATGTTTGAAACCATAGTTGAGTTCTTTAATTGCCCAATATGCTTTATGTTCTAACTCAATAGGCAAATGACAAGCTTTTCCATAAACCATTTTATAAGGAGACATACCCATAGGATTTTTATGTGCTGTTCTATAAGCCCAAAGTGCATCATCTAATTTCTTAGACCAATTCTTCCAGGACCTATTGACAGTCTTTTGCAAAATTAATTTTATTTCTCTATTGCTAAGTTCAACTTGACCACTAGACTTAGGATGATAAGGTGATACAATTCTATGGTTAACATCATACTTGGCAAGCATTTTACGGAAAGCACCATGAATAAAGTGTGAAACACCATCAGTCATTAAATATCTAGGGACTCCAAACCTTGGGAAAATAACTTCCTTAAGCATTTTAGTAGAGGTGTTGTGATCAGCACTACTAGTTGGAATAGCTTCTACCCACTTAGTAACATAATCAACAACAACCAAAATATGTGTATACCCATTAGAGGAAGGAAAAGGTCCCATATTATCAAATCCCCAAACATCAAATGGTTCAACAGCAAGTGAATAATTCATAGGCATTTCTTGACGCTTACCGATATTACCTATTCTTTGATATTCCTCACAAGATAAGAGAAACGTATGAGCATCCTTGAAGAGAGTAGGCCAATAAAATCCAGACTGCAATACCTTGTGAGCAGTTCTGTCTCCCGCATGATGCCCTGCATAAGCTTTGGAGTGACAATTCCATAGGATTTGTCCCTGATCATTCTTAGGTACACAACGTCCAATAATCCCATCTACTCCTTTATAAAGATGTGGGTCATCCCAAAAGTAATGTATTAAATCATAGAAGAATTATTTTGGTATGTAAAGCTATGTGGTAGATATTTAGCAACAATGTAATTAGCTAGATATTTAGCAACAATGTAATTAGCATAGTCATCATACCAAGGAGTGTTATGAGAAACTTTTATTGCAGCTAACTGCTCATCAGGAAAACTATCATCAATAGGTAGTGGGCCATCAAGCACATTTTCAAGCCTAGAAAAATTGTCAGCTATGGGGTTCTCTGCTCCTTTTCTATCAGTGATATGTAAATCAAATTCTTGTAGCAAGAGAACCCATCGAATAAGTCTAGGTTTAGCATCTTTCTTTTCCATAAGATATTTAATAGCAGCATGACGGGTGTGAACTATTACTTTTGAATCAACAATGTAATGTCTAAATTTATCACAAGCAAACACCATTGCTAGAAATTCTTATTCAGTAGTACATAATTTCCTTGAGCACTGTCTAGAGTTTTACTAGAAGAATGAATAACATTTAATTTCTTATCAACTCTTTGTCCTAGAACCGCACCAACAGCATAATCACTAGCATCACACATAATTTCAAAAGGCAAGTTCCAATCAGGTGGTTGAACAATAGGTGCATAAATTAAGGCTTCTTCAGTGTTTCGAAGGCTTCTAAATGTTCATCATCAAAAACAAAATGAACATGCTTTTGCAAAACATTTGTAAGAGGCCTAGAAATTTTGGAGAAGTCTTTGATAAATCTCCTATAGAAACCAGCATGACCTAAGAAACTACGAATAGCTTTGATATCTTTAGGACATGGCATTTTCTCAATTACATCAACCTTAGCTTTGTCCACTTCAATACCTTTTTCAGAAATTTTATGACCCAAGACAATACCTTCATTAACCATAAAGTGGCACTTCTACCAATCCAAGACAAGATTTGTTTGTTCACATCTCTGCAAAACTCGATCAAGATTGCTTAAACAATCATCAAAAGACTTCGCATAAACAGGGAAGTCATCCATGAAAACCTCAACAATCTTTTCACAAAAGTCAGAGAATATAGCAGTCATACATCTTTGAAAGGTAGTAGGTGCATTGCATAAACCAAAAGGCATACATCATTAAGCATAAGTTCCAAAAGGACAAGTAAAAGTGGTCTTTTATTGATCAGGTTGAGAAACAGGTATTTGTGAAAAACCAGACTATCCATCAAGAAAGCTAAAATGTGAATTCTTAGATAGTCTTTCTAGCATTTGATCAATAAAAGGCAATGATATTTTCTAGTTGCTTTGCTTAATTTTCTAAAATCAATTACCATTCTAGTTGCTCTCTTTAATTTTCTAAAATCAATTACCATTCTATAGCCTGTAACAATTCTTTGCGGAATAAGTTCATTCTTATCATAGGAACAACAGTGACACCGCCTTTCTTAGGGACAAAGTGAACATGACTTACCCATCTACTATCAGCTATAGGGTAGATTATACCTGCTTCCAGAAGTTTTAATATTTTCGTTCTTACCACTTCTTTTATCTTCGGATTTAACCGACGTTTGTGATCAACAACGGGTTTAGCATTAGGTTCCGTATTAATCTTGTGCTGACATCGAGTGGGACTAATTCCCTTTAAATCATCAAGAGTATATCCAATAGCACCTCGGTGCTTCCTTAGAACTTTCAATAATCTTTCTTCTTCATGTTCTAAAAGGTTTGCACTAAAAATAACATGATATATCTTCTTCTGATCAAGATAAGCATATTTCAAAGTGTCCGGCAATTGTTTTAATTCAAACACAAGATCGCCTTTAGGTGGAGGATGACCTCATAGAGTTTCAATATGCAAATTGTGTTTTTGCAGAGGACGTTGTTCAAAGAAAACCTTATCTATTTCATTTCTTTCATGCATATGTAAATCATTTTCATGTTCTAGCAGATATTGTTCTAGAGGATCAGTAGGAGGCACAACAATAGAAGCAAGACCAATTATTTCATCTTTGCAAGGCAATTATTTTTCATGAAATTTTCTACTAAACTTGGAAAAATTAATCTCATGAGACTCATCATCAAAGCTAACACCGACAATTTGTTTCTCACAATCAATTTTAGCATTAACAGTGTTCAAGAAAGGTCTACCAAAGATAATGGGACAAAAGTCATCTTGTGGGGAACCAAGAACAAGAAATCAGTAGGGTATTTTATTTTCCCACACAAGACTTCAACATCTCTAACAATCCCAATTGGTGATATAGTATCTCTATTAGCAAGTTTAATAGTAACATCAATGTTTTCTATCTCTGTGGGTGCTATGGCATTCATAATTTCTTGATATAAGTTATAGGTAATAGCACTCACGCTAGCACCTATGTCACATAAACCATGATAACAGTGATCTCTTGTTTTAACTGAGACAACGGGCATGCCGACAATGGGTCTATGATTATCCGTTCTATCAGGTTTGACAATTCTAGTAGCTTCATTACAGAAGTAAATAACATGGCCATCTACATTTTTCTCAAGAGATCCTTAACCATAGGAACACTAGGTTCTACTTTGATTTGTTCATTAGGTTTGGGTGTTCTAATATAACTTTTGTTAACCACAGTTGAAACTTTACCATGTTCCTTTATCGTAACAAGGAAAGGTAGTTTCTCTGAAGGAAATATGCCCTAGAGGAAATAATAAATTTGTTATTTATATTTCCTTATATCATGATAAATATTTATTATTCAGGCTAGAATTGTATTAATCGGAAACTTAGTACATGTGTGAATACATAGGCAAACAGAGTGTCCCTAGTATGCCTCTACTTGACTAGCTCGTTAATCAAAGATGGTTAAGTTTCCTGACCATAGACATGTGTTGTCATTCGATGAACGGGATCACATCATTGGAGAATGATGTGATGGACAAGACCCATCTGTTAGCTTAGCGTAATGATCGTTTAGTTTTATTGCTATTGATTTCTTCATGACTTATACATGTTCCTCTAACTATGAGATTATGCAACTCCTGAATACCGAGGAACACTTTGTGTGGTATCAAACATCACAACATAACTGGGTGATTATAAAGATGCTCTACAGGTGTCTCTGATAGTGTTTGTTGAGTTGGCAAAGATCGAGATTAGGATTTGTCACTCTGCGTATCGGAGAGGTATCTCTGGGCCCTCTCGGTAATGCACATCACTATAAGCCTTGAAAGCAATGTGACTAATGAGTTAGTTATGGGATGATGCATTACGGAACGAGTAAAGAGACTTGCCGATAACGAGATTGAACTAGGTATGATGATACCGACGATTGAATCTCATGCAAGTAACCTACCGATGACAAATGGAATGATGTATGTTGTTATGTGGTTTGACCGATAAAGATCTTCGTAGAATATTTATGAGCCAATATGAGCATCCATGTTCCACTATTGGTTATTGGCCGGAATGTGTCTCGGTCATGTCTACATAGTTCTTGAACCCGTAGGGTCCGCACGCTTAACGTTCGATGATGATTTGTATTATGAGTTATGTGTTTTGGTAACCAAAGTTTTCTCGGAGTCCCATATCAGATCACGGACATGACGAGGAGTCTTGAAATGGTCGATAGGTAAAGATTGATATATTGGAAGGTTATATACGGACACCGGAATGGTTTCGAAGAAGATTGGGGATTTTTTGGAGTACCGGGAGGTTACCGGAACACCACGGGAAAGTTATTTGGCCTAATGGGCCATAGTGGAGGAGAGGAGGCAGGCCACAGGAGGTGGGGCGTGCCCCCCTTTCACCAATCCAAATTGGACAAGGGGAGCGAGCGCGGCCCCCCTCTTTCCTTCTCCCTCTCCCTCCTTTCCCCTTTCCCCCTCTTCATTGGAAGGAAAGGGGGGCCAAATCTACTAGGTTTGGAGTTCTAGTAGGACTACACCCCTTGGCATGCCCCCCTTGGCCAGCCTCCTCCTCCCCCCTCCTTTATATACGTGGGCAGAGGGCACCCCAAAGGCACCACATCAGTTGTCTTAGCCGTGTGCGGTGCCCCCTCCATAGTTTACCACCTCGGTCATTTGTCGTAGTGCTTAGGTGAAGCTTTGTGCGGATCACATCACCGACACCGTCACCACGCCATCGTGCTGACAGAACTCTCCCTCGACCCTCTACTGGATCAAGAGCTCGAGGGACGTCATTGTGTTGAACGCGTTCTGAACACGGAGGTGTCGTACGTTCGGTACTTGGATTGGTTGGATCATGAAGACGTTGGACTACATCAAACGCGTTACTAAACGCTTCCGCTTTTGGTCTATGAGGGTACATGGACACTGATACGTCTCCAACGTATCTATAATTTTTGATTGCTCCATGCTATTATATTATCTGTTTTGGATGTTTATGGGCTTTATTATACACTTTTATATTATTTTTGGGACTAACCTATTAACCCAGAGCCTAGTGCCAGTTTCTGTTTTTTCCTTGTTTTAGAGTATCACAAAAAAGGAAAATCAAACAGAGTCCAATTGACCTGAAACTTCACGGAACTTATTTTTGGAAGGAAAGCAACCCGGGAGACTTGGAGTCCACGTAAGGGAAGCAACAAGGAGGCCACGAGGCAGGGGGCGCGCCCACCCCCTGGGCGCGCCCTCCACCCTTGTGGTCCCCTCGTGGCTCCCCTTACGTACTTCTTCCGCCTATATATCTCCATATACCCTAAAAACATCGGGGAGCGCAATAGATCGGGAGTTCCACCGCCAGAAGCCTCCGTAGCCACCGAAAGCCAATCTAGACCCGTTCCGGCACCCTGCCGGAGGGGGCAATCCCTCTCCGGTGGCCATCTTCATCATCCCGGTGCTCTCCATGATGAGGAGGGAGTAGTTCTCCCTCGGTGCTGAGGGTATGTACCAGTAACTATGTGTTTGATCTCTCTCTCTCTCTCGTGTTCTTGAGGTGATACGATCTTGATGTATCGCGAGCTTTGCTATTATATTTGGATCCTATGATGTTTCTTCCCCCCTCTACTCTCCTGTAATGGATTGAGTTTCCCCTTTGAAGTTATCTTATCAGATTGAGTCTTTAAAGATTTGAGAACACTTGATGTATGTCTTGCTGTGTGTATCTATGGTGACAATGGGATATCACATGATTCACTTGATGTATGTTTTGGTGATCAACTTGCAGGTTCCGCTCATGAACCTATGCATAGGGGTTGGCACACGTTTTCGTCGTGATTCTCCGGTAGAAACTTTGGGGCACTCTTTGAGGTTCTATGTGTTGGTTGAATAGATGAATCTGAGATTGTGTGATGCATATCGTATAATCATACCCACGGATACTTGAGGCGACATTGGAGTATCTAGGTGACATTAGGGTTTTGGTTGATTTGTGTCTTAAGGTGTTATTCTAGTACGAACTCTAGGGCTGTTTGTGACACTTATAGGAATAGCCCAACGGATTGATTGGAAAGAATAACTTTGAGGTGGTTTCGTACCCTACCATAATCTCTTCGTTTGTTCTCTTCTATTAGTGACTTTGGAGTGACTCTTTGTTGCATGTTGAGGGATAGTTATGTGATCCAACTATGTTATTATTGTTGAGAGGACTTGCACTAGTGAAAGTATGAACCCTAGGCCTTGTTTCAACGCATTGCAATACCATTTACGCTCACTTTTATCATTAGTTACCTTGCTGTTTTTATTTTTTCAGATTACAAAAACTATTATCTACTATCCATATTGCACTTGTATCACCATCTCTTTGCCGAACTAGTGCACCTATACAATTTACCATTGTATTGGGTGTGTTGGGGACACAAGAGACTCTTTGTTATTTGGTTGCAGGGTTGCTTGAGAGAGACCATTTTCATCCAACGCCTCCTACGGATTGATAAACCTTAGGTCATCCACTTGAGGGAAATTTGCTACTGTCCTACAAACCTCTGCACTTGGAGGCCCAACAACGTCTACAAGAAGAAGGTTGTGTAATAGACATCAAGCTCTTTTCTGGCGCCATTGCCGGGGAGGTTAGCGCTTGAAGGTATATCTTTAGATCTTGCAATCGAGTCTTTTAGTTTCTTGTTTTATCACTAGTTTAGTTTATAAAAGAAAATTACAAAAAAATGGAATTAAGCATACCTCATATGCTTCATCTTTTTAATATCTATCATGAAAATAAGGATTCCGATAATTGTCCTCAAGTGCTAGAGGAAGAAGGCATTAGAATGTTTGGAACTAAATCTTTGAATGATGAGCATGATTGCAATGTTGTTAGTATGAATTCCTTGAATATCTATGATGCTAATGATATGCAAAGCCACAAGCTTGGGGAAGCTATGTTTGATGAGTATGATATTTTTTGTCCCCCAAGTTTTGATGAGCAAATTTATTATGATGATAGCATGCCTCCTATTTATGATGATTATATTGATGAAAGTGGATTTGGAGAGGTCATGACTTTATTTTATGATGAATCCACTATTCCGGAAGAGGTTCCAATTGATTATGAGAACAAAGTTGCTATCTATGATGATTATTGTGATGACTTGCATGCTATAAAGAATAATTATACCCATGAAACTTGTCATCATGATTTTAGTTTTCAATTGGATTATGCCTCACATGATAGTTATTTTGTTGAGTTTGCTCCCACTATTATTCATGAGAACAAATTCGCTTATGTGGAGAGTAATAAAAATTCTATGCTTGTAGATCATGAAAAGAATGCTTTAGATGCTGGTTATATTGTTGAATTCATTCATGATGCTACTGAAAATTATTATGAGGGAGGAACATATGCTTGTAGGAATTGCAATAATATCAAGTTTCCTCTCTATGTGTTGAAAATCATGAAGTTATGCTTGTTTTACCTTCCTATGCAAGTTGATTCTTGTTCCCATAAGTTGTTTGATCACAAAATACCTATGCATAGGAAGTGGGTTAGACTTAAACGTGCTAGTCATATTCTTCATGATGCTCTCTTTATGTTACAATTCTTATCCTTTATGTGAGCATCATTGAAATCATCATGCCTAGCTAGGGGCGTTAAACGATAGCGCTTGTTGGGAGGCAACCCAATTTTATTTTTGTTCCTTGCTTTTTTCTCCTGCTTAGTAATAAATAATTCATCTAGCCTCTGATTAGATGTGGTTTTATGTTTTAATTAGTGTTTGTGCCAAGTAGAACCTTTGGGAAGACTTGGGGAAAGTCTTGTTGATCATGCTGTAAAAAAACAGAAAGTTTAGCGCTCACGAGAATTGCTGCCATGTTTATTTGGCATGCGATATTTAGTTAATTCTTTTTTCAGATGATTAATATATAAATTCCTCATGTCCAGAAATTTATTTTAGAATTTTATGAGTTCCAGAAGTATACGTTTGATCCAGATTACTACAGACTGTTGTGTTTTTGACAGATTCTGTTTTTCATGTGTTGTTTACTTATTTTGATGAATCTATGGCTAGTAAAATAGTTTATAAACGATAGAGAAGTTGGAATACAGTAGGTTTAACACCAATATAAATAAAGAATGAGTTAATTACAGTACATTGAAGTGGTGATTTATTTTCTTATACTAACAGAGCTTACGAGTTTTCTGTGAAGTTTTGTGTTGTGAAGTTTTCAAGTTTTGGGTAAGGATTCGATGGACTATGGAATAAGGAGTGGCAAGAGCCTAATCTTGGGGATGCCCAAGTCACCCCAAGGTAATATTCAAGGATAGCCAAGAGCCTATGCTTGGGGATGCCCCGGAAGGCATCCCCTCTTTCGTCTTCGTTCATCTGTAACTTTACTTGGAGCTATATTTTTATTCACCACATGATATGCGTTTTGCTTGCAGCGTAAATTTATTTTGTTAAGATTTTCTTGCTGTTATTTAGAACAATGTTTTGCATCTTTTATTTCAATAAAATTGGCATTGATAGCCTTCACTATGCCTATTTTAGAAGTCCACATGTTGCTGTTTGAAAACAGAAAGTTTACCGCTGTTGCAATAATTCCCTAGAAAAGTCAGCATGTGATAAAATGTTGAAACCTTTTGCATATTAAGATCTGGTAAATTTAATACCGTGGGATTTTTTATTTCATAATTTTTGGAGCTAGGGAAGTATGGATGTTGCTGCATTCTTTACAGACTGTCCTGTCTAGGCAGATTGCTGTTATGTTTGCATTGTTTGCATATGTTTGCTTCTTTAATGATTCTATTTGACAACAGGACTATTAAATATGCAGAGGAATTTAGTATGCAATGTTGAATAATAATTATAGTGATTTGCTACAGTAGAGTATGATAAGGTTTTTGCAATGGTTTATACTAACTTATCTCACGAGTCCTTGTTGAGTTTTGTGTGGATGAAGCTTTTGAGATTTAGGGAGACCGTGATATGAGAGGAATTAAGGAGACACAAAAGCTCAAGCTTGGGGATGCCCAAGGCATCCCAAGATAATATTTCAAGAAGTCTCCAACATCTAATCTTGGGGATGCCCCGGTTGGCATCCCACCTTTCTTCTTCAACAACTATCGGTTAGTTTCGGTTGATCCTATGTTTTTGCTCCTTCACATGATGTTTGCTATTCTTAGATGTCATTTTATTTTGTTTTGCTTGCTCTTTGAATAAAGTATCAAGATCGGAAATTCTTAAATCTTAGAGAGTCTTCACATAGTTGCATAATTATTCAACTACTCATTGATCTTCATTTATATCTTTCGGAGTAGTTTGTCATTTGCTCTAGTACTTGACTTATATCTTTTAGAGCATGGTGGTAGTTTTATTTTGAAGAAATAGATGAACTCTCATGCTTCACTTAGATTATTTTGAGAGGCTTAAATAGCATGGTAATTTTCTTAAATAATCCTAATATGCTAGGTATTCAAAATTAGTAAAAAACTTTCTTATGAGTGTTTTGAATACTAAGAGAAGTTTGATGCTTGATGATTGTTTTGAGATATGGAGGTAATAATATCAAAGTCGTGATAGTTGAGTAGTTGTGAATTTGAGAAATACTTGTGTTGAAGTTTGCAAGTCCCGTAGCATGCACATATGGTAAACGTTGTGTAACAAATTTGAAACATGAGGTGTTATTTGATTGTCTTCCTTATGAGTGGCGGTCGGGGACGAGCGATGGTCTTTTCCTACCAATCTATCCCCCTAGGAGCATGCGCGTAGTGCCGAGGTTTTTGATGACTTGTAGATTTTTGCAATAAGTATGTGAGTTCTTTATGACTAATGTTGAGTCCATGGATTATACGCACTCTCACCCTTCCATCATTGCTAGCCTCTTCGGTACCGTGTATTACCCTTTCTCACATTGAGAGTTGGTGCAAACTTCGCCGGTGCATCCAAACCCCGTGATATGATCCGTTCTTTCACACATAAACCTCCTTATATCTTCCTCAAAACAGCCACCATACCTACCTATTATGGCATTTCCATAGCCATTCCGAGATATATTGCCATGCAACTTTCCACCGTTCTGTTTATTATGACACGCATCATCATTGTCACATTGCTTAGCATGATCATGAAGTTGACATAGTATTTGTGGCAAAGCCACCGTTCATCATTCTTTCATACATGTCACTCATGCATCATTGCACATCTCGGTACACCGCCGGAGGCATTCATATAGAGTCATATCTTGTTCTAGTATCGAGTTGTAATCAATGAGTTGTAAATAAATAGAAGTGTGATGATCATCATTTTCTACAGCATTGTCCCAAGTGTGGAATAAAAAAAGGGGAGAAAGGCCAAAAAAAGAGAGAAGGCCCAAAAAAAGGAAGAAAAAAAGAAAAATGCCATAAAAAAGAGAAGGCCCAAAAAAATGAGAGAAAAAGAGAGAAGGGACAATGCTACTATCCTTTGCGACACTTGTGCTTCAAAGTAGCACCATAATCTTCATGATAGAGAGTCTCTTGTTTTGTCACTTTCATATACTAGTGGGAATTTTCATTATATAACTTGGCTTGTATATTCCAACAATGGGCCTCCTCAAGTGCCGTAGGTCTCCGTGAGCAAGCAAGTTGGATGCACACCCACTTAGTTTCTTTTGTTGAGCTTTCATACATTTATAGCTCTAGTGCATCCGTTGCATGGCAATCCCTACCCCTCGCATTAACATCAATCGATGGGCATCCCCATAGCTCATTGATTAGCCTCGTTGATGTGAGACTTTCCCCTTTTTGTATTCTCCACATAAGCCCCATCATCATATTCTATTCCACCCATAGTGCTATATCCATGGCTCGCGCTCATGTATTGCGTGAAAGTTTATAGGTTTGAGATTACTAAAGTATGAAACAATTGCTTGGCTTGTCATCGGGGTTGTGCATGATGAGAGCATTCTTGTGTGACGAAAATGGAGCATGACTAAACTGTATGATTTTGTAGGGATGAACTTTCTTTGGCCATGTTATTTTGAGAAGACATGATTGCTTAGTTAGTATGCTTGAAGTATTATTATTTTTATGTCAATATGAACTTTTATCTTGAATCTTTCAGATCTAAATATTCATGCCACAATTAAGAAGAATTACATTGAAATTATGCCATGTAGTACTCCACATCAAAAATTATGTTTTTATCATTTACCTACTCGAGGACGAGTAGGAATTAAGCTTGGGGATGCTGATACGTCTCCAACGTATCTATAATTTTTTATTGCTCCATGCTATTATATTATCTGTTTTGGATGTTTATGGGCTTTATTATACTCTTTTATATTATTTTTGGGACTAACCTATTAACCCAGAGCCCAGTGCCAGTGCCAATTTCTGTTTTTTCCTTGTTTTAGAGTATCACAGAAAGGAAAATCAAACAGAGTCTAATTGACCTGAAACTTCACGGAACTTATTTTGGGAAGGAAAGCAACCTGGGAGACTTGGAGTCCACGTAAGGGAAGCAACGAGGAGGCCATGAGGCAGGGGGGGCGCCCACCCCCTGGGCGCGCCCTCCACCCTCATGGGCCCCTCGTGGCTCCCCTGACGTACTTCTTCCGCCTATATATGTCCATATACCCTAAAAACATCGGGGAGCACAATAGATCAGGAGTTCCGCCGCCAGAAACCTTCGTAGCAACCGAAAGCCAATCTAGACTCGTGCCGGCACCCTGCCGGAGGGGGCAATCCCTCTCCGGTGGCCATCTTCATCATCCCGGTGCTCTCCATGACGAGGAGGGAGTAGTTCTCCCTCGGGGCTGAGGGTATGTACCAGTAGCTATGTGTTTGATCTCTCTCTCTCTCTCTCTCGTGTTCTTGAGGTGATACGATCTTGATGTATCGCGAGCTTTGCTATTATATTTGGATCCTATGTTGTTTCTTCCCCCCTCTACTCTCTTGTAATGGATTGAGTTTCCCCTTTGAAGTTATCTTATTGGATTGAGTCTTTAAAGATTTGAGAACACTTGATGTATGTCTTGCCGTGCGTATCTGTGGTGACAATGGGATATCACGTGATTCACTTGATGTATGTTTTGGTGATCAACCTGCGGGTTCCGCTCATGAACCTATGCATAGGGGTTGGCACACGTTTTCGTCGTGATTCTCCGGTAGAAACTTTGGGGCACTCTTTGAGGTTCTATGTGTTGGTTGAATAGATGAATCTGAGATTGTGTGATGCATATCGTATAATCATACCCACGGATACTTGAGGCGACATTGGAGTATCTAGGTGACATTAGGGTTTTGGTTGATTTGTGTCTTAAGGTGTTATTCTAGTACGAACTCTAGGGCTGTTTGTGACACTTATAGGAATAGCCCAACGGATTGATTGGAAAGAATAACTTTGAGGTGGTTTCGTACCCTACCATAATCTCTTCGTTCGTTCTCTTCTATTAGTGACTTTGGAGTGACTCTTTGTTGCATGTTGAGGGATAGTTATGTGATCCAACTATGTTATTATTGTTGAGAGGACTTGCACTAGTGAAAGTATGAACCCTAGGCCTTGTTTCAACGCATTGCAATACCGTTTACGCTCACTTTTATCATTAGTTACCTTGCTGTTTTTATTTTTTCAGATTACAAAAACTATTATCTACTATCCATATTGCACTTGTATCACCATGTCTTTGCCGAATTAGTGCACCTATACAATTTACCATTGTATTGGGTGTGTTGGGGACACAAGAGACTCTTTGTTATTTGGTTGCAGGGTTGCTTGAGAGAGACCATCTTCATCCTATGCCTCCTACGGATTGATAAACCTTAGGTCATCCACTTGAAGGAAATTTTCTACTGTCCTACAAACCTCTGCACTTGGAGGCGCAAAAACGTCTACAAGAAGAAGGTTGTGTAGTAGACATCAGACACACACTCCCCTCTCGTTGCTATGCATCTCCTAGTTATATCTTGCATGATCGTAGGATTTTTTTTTGAATTACTACGTTCCCCAATGGTGGAATTCGAGCCAGGTCTGTGCGTAGATGATATATGCATGAGTAGAACACAATGAGTTTTGGGCGATAATAGCCATACTGCTTACCACCAACATCTTACTTTGATTCGGCGGTATTGTTGGACGAAGCGGACCGGACCGACATTACATGACCGTGTTCATGAGACTGGTCCTACCGACGCGCTTCGCACACAGGTGGCTAGCGTGTGTGTATTTCTCCAACTTTAGCTGAATCAAGTTTGACTACGGTCGGTCCATGTTGAAGGTTAAAAGAACACACTTGACGAAAAATCATTGTGGTTTTGATGCGTAGGTAAGAACGGTTCTTGCTAGAAGCCCGTAGCAGCCACGTAAAACTTGCAACAACAAAGTAGAGGACGTCTAACTTGTTTTTGCAGGGCATGTTGTGATGTGATATGGTCAAGACGTGATGAGATATAAATTACTACAGAACCTAATGATGATGATCATGAAACTTCAGATCAAGTTACTACAGAACCTTGTAGGTCAACCAAAGTACAATCCGCACCGGAGTGGTATGGTAATCATGTTCTGGATGTCATGTTACTTGACCATGATGAACCTACGAACAATGGGGAAGCGATGATGAGTCCAGATTCCGTGAAATGGCTCGAGGCCATGAAATCTGAGATGGGATCCATGTATGAGAACAAATTATGGACTTTGGTTGATTTGCCCGATGATCGACAAGCCATAGAGAATAAATTGATCTCCAAGAAGAAGACTGACGCTGACGGTAATGTTATTGTGTACAAAGCTCGACTTGTTGTGAAAGGTTTTCGACAAGTTCAAGGAGTTGACTACGATGAGACCTACTCACCTATAGCTATGCTTATGTCTGTCCGAATCATGCTAGCAATTGCCGCATTTTATGATTATGAAATTTGGCAAATGGATGTCAAAACTGCATTCCTTAATGAATATCTTAAAGAAGAGTTGTATATGATGCAACCAGAAGGTTTTGTCGATCCTAAAGGTGCTAACAAAGTGTGCAAGCTCCAGCGATCCATTTATGGACTGGTGTAAGCCTCTCGGAGTTGGAATACACACTTTGATAGTTTGATCAAAGCATATGGTTTTATACAGACTTTTGGAGAAGCCTGTATTTACAAGAAAGTGAGTGGGAGCTCTGTGGCATTTCTAATATTATATGTGGATGACATATTATTGATTGGGAATAACACAGAATTTCTTGATAGCATAAAAGGATACTTCAATAAGAATTTTTCAATGGAAGACCTCGGTGAAGCTGCTTATAAATTGGGCATTAAGATTGTCGCAGGGTGTCCGCGACCACCTATGGGACCGGGTGGCCCCTTGTTGGTTCGGCAGGGGGACGATGAGTTGCAAAAAGAGCAGACCAGCGCACAGAAGCGCGGCAGAGACACACAAGTGATTTACCCAGGTTCGGGCTGCCGCGAGGCGTATGACCCTACTCCTGCTTTGGTGGATTGATGGTGGAATGAACGTGGTGGTGCATAGTACACTTGCCCGACAGGGTTTGCCTTAGGGCCGTAGCGACTATGCGCGTATGGTGGCTTGGGTTTGTCAACTTTCCAACCCTCTAACCCCTCCTACGAGTGCCATGTGCCTCCTTTTATGGATTAAGGGGTCACCACAATGGCAAAGTGGTCATTATCTAGTGATATGATAGCAAACAGTGTTGTCATACCTAACTCTGCGGGCTGATAGGGTGCATCAGATGCGCCCTGAGTGTCACATAACTGGTCGCCCGGCAAGGCCTGCCAGGTTATCTTGTCAGCTCCGCGCCTGTTCTCTTGACACGTCGTGGCACGGGTGTCATCTGTAGGCTTCTTCTATAGGAAATGGTTGTCATGTGGCGAACGGCTGCCACTTAATCATCTTGCGGCTTGACACCGCACTAATTGACGACGTGGGTCGTGCTTCAGTGGTTGGTGGGGTGGTTTTGCCCCCGCAAGCCCTGACAGACCTTGCCGGGGTACCTCAGTTGCCTGCTTTCGCGGTGGCCTTGCCCCTTGCCGGGCTCGCCTGCCTCGCAAGGGAGGCCCTTCTCTTGCCCATATCCTGCTCTTCTAGCTCGATCTTGGCCTCTCTGGACCGCGTGTTGGTTCATCAAATCTCTTGGTCCTTCAATCTCTGACTTGGGTTGGTCCTTCAATCTTGATCATGTGCGTGTGCCCAGTCTGGACAACAGACCCAAGGTTTGTTACACCGACAGAAGCCCCCGGGCCTGCCCCGATCGCGCTGCTGAGTGTTGTCGGGGTAGGGCCTAATAAGTGCACAGGCAAGGTTGCTGAAGGGGTTGGCCCCTTGAGCTTTACGTTGCTGCTACATCAGCCTTGATTCCGGGCCAGTTTCCGGTTTTCCCTTGTGCGGTATAAAGCCAATAGCGGTGGGGCTTCTCCAGTGATGGCCCATGAATGACTTTAACACACTGGGTAGAAATTGCCAATTTACTCTTCCCATAGCGCGCCCTTATCCTTGGCCACGTATGCAGCATGCATCGCGTGGGGTAGGTAACGAAGGCGCGTGGCATGGGAGAGTACCTTGGAAAGGGCCCGCCCATCTTCAATTGGCAGAGGAGGGTGGTGATCACCCATGGATGGATCGGCTGCCCCTCCTCGCCCGTCCTATAAAGGGAGGGGCGGAGGAGGGCAGAGCCATTGATCTTTGCTTTCTTCTTCTTCTTCCCTTGTTCACTATTTTTCATGTTGGAGAAGGAGGCCTGGGGCCACCCCCCGGGCTCTGGCTCTGGGTCATCGTTGCCTTGTGCTGGTGCTGATGCTTGGGGAGTGAGCCTGGTCCTTGGCGTGGCGAGTCTTTTGGTACCATCGATGCTCGTGCGGAAGGAGGGGCCGGAGATCATTGGCAATCTCAGCACCGACCCTCCCGGAGGTCTTGGGGCCAACATCGATGGGAGGCGTGTATTCCTACTCGCCAAGGTGGGGTGCGGCATGCCTCGAGCCCCTTGGACATTCCGGTTGTTTTTTGTTTCTCCACTGGAGGCGTCAGTGGTGAGGAGAAAGCGAGGGAAGAGAGAGAAGGCGGGTGGTAGGGCATCAGGTCAGAGTATGATGGCGTGGATGCCGTTGCCTCCGACCGTCGACCTGCCACCTCATCTTTTCGCTCTTCCCCTCCCTCCCCGGTACCGCTATCACCAGCCTCTTCAGGTGATAATCGGTGAGAGATGTTCTCTTGGTGCCTTCTCCTCGCATCCAGCAGTCTTCCGGTTGAGTTTTGGTGGATGACTCAACCAGTGCTGAAGCCGGGGCTTCTTGCTGGCTTTGGAGATGGCGACCAGAAGGCGCTGCCCCGTCCGCCGCAGTCCTCCTTTGCAGCCTCGCCACTCTCGGTCTTGTAAGGCCATGCCCGATAGGCCCTGACGGGACCGGGGTGGGCTCCTGCTTGGGTGATCCTTTTCTCGTCTTTTCCACCTTCCACCGTAGTGCCTAAAGGAGGGAAAATGAAAAGAGGGGATCATGGGGCACTTATCTTTTTTTTAATCTTAAACTTGTAGGCACTTGCCAAATTTTAATTCAAATAATGTAATCCTTCAAGTCCATCTTTGTGTTATGTAATTCTTCTAGTTGTATATGCATGTCAATGAAAGAGATAAACCTTGTCGGGAACCCTGCATGTATATGTCCATGCAGAGGTGGAGTGCCTCTTTACTGTAATTAAACGAGTTTTCCCCGGCAGGATACCCTGCCGGTACCCTTTTCATCTGCCGGAGAACCATGTCTGCCGGGGAATGGACTGAGGTGCCAGCCCCCCGCCCACTCCCTTTTCACCAAGGGACACTGCGACCATCCAGGCCGAAGCAACAATCGAGCCAAGGATGGGAGCACCTTGGTTCCAAGAGAGCGGTGAGATTTCTCTATGCACAAGTTATAGCTGACAGAACTCTAATGGACAAGAGGTAAACTTATCTGTTTGGCTTGCCGGGGATCACTATGCCGTGCAATCTTCTCATCCCTTGTCGTAGTCAAGTTCACAGTAAGAACCTGCAACTCCATGTAGATGGAATGGATGCAGGATGCAATCCTATCTATATGCTTATGCAAATGCTCATGAAATGCTTATGAAGTGATCTAGGTGTGCTCATGCATGCATGCGATCTTGATCAGGGGCCCCCCACAGCGCTTCTTTATTTTATCTTGCACGGGGTCATCGCCCCGGCTTTGTACAAGGGGTTACATGAAACTGAGTCAAGGCATGTACAAAAGGGTGGCTGCCGGGCAGTGCCCGGCAACCTCACACCTTACGGGTAGTACTTACGGAGATGCTCAATATTCCATGAGTATTGCAACTGTGTGCCATCCTCGGTCTCCAGACGTACTATGCCAGGTCTGGTCACTCGTACCACCCGGTAAGGGCCTTCCCACTTCGGTGGCATCTTGTGTGTACCCTTGGCGGACTAAACACGCATGAGGACAAGGTCACCCTCCTCAAAACACTGGGCATGAACCATGCGGCTATGATAGTGACGCAGGGCTTGCTGGTAGCGTGCAACATGCGTAGCAGCCCGGAGATGGTTTTCCTCGAGTAGCACGTCGTCGTCACACCATTGCTAATCTTGCGCTACTTCATCGTAGGAAAGCACTCGAGGGGACCCATAAATGAGTTCCGTGGGGATAACTGCTTCTGCCCCATAAACCAGGGAGAAGGGAGTCTGCCCGGTAGCTTGGTTAGGTGTCATTCTGAGGGACCAAAGAACTATTGGCAGCTCCTCGATCCACCGCCTGCCGTGCTTCTACAACGTACCAAAAGTTCGTGTCTTTAGTCCATGAAGCACTTCAGCGTTCGCCCTCTCAGCTTGTCCATTGCTCCGGGGGTGTGCCATAGAAGCGAATGAGATCTTGCATCCGAGGGCATGGACATATTGCATGAAGGCTTGGCTCATGAACTGGGTGCCATTGTCAGTGATGATCCTTGCTGGAACTCTGAAATGACACACCAATTCTTTCAAGAACTTGATAGCTGACTAAGCAGTCACCTTTCTCACGACACTCACTTCCTTCCACTTTGTAAACTTGTCGATGACAACGAACAAGAATTCAAAGCTCCCGATTGCTCGGGGGAAGGGGCCGAGGATATCGAGCCCCCAGACCAAAAATGCCCATGATAGAGGGATTGTCTAAAGAGCTTGGACAGGCAGGTGTATTCTCTTGGAATGGAACTGATAGGCTTCACATTTCGTGATTAACTCAACTACATATTGGAGGGTTGTGGGCCAATAGAATCCTTGCCGGAATGCTTTCCCATCTAATGCCCTTGATCCAATGTGGGAGTCGCACATTCCTGTGTGAATCTCAGCTAGCAGTTCCTTTCTATCCTCCCGGCAAACACACTTCAATTTCACACTGTTGGGCCTCCTTCTGTACAGAGTGTTATTTACAAACTAATACATACTAGCCCTCCAGGCTACTCTTTTAGCATCATCTTGGTTGCCAGGGAGTTCTACGGATTGGAGGAAGTGGACAATGTGCCTTGCCCATGTTCGAGCCTAAGGATCGGCAACGAGGACTAGCGACACCTCCTCTTCCACGGGAGCACCAGCCTCGTACGTGGGGTCCATAGGCCTGGCTTGAGGGGGTGGTCCGACAAGCTGTGAAGAGTTGTTTCCGGCAGGGTCTCTGCTGGGAGCGGATGGCTCTTCCGGGAGAGGCTTACCGTAGTCCAACTTTCTCCTCTTCCGGGCCATTGTGGCTGGTGATATAGAGGACTGAGAGAGATTGAGAACAAAAGTTCCTGGTCCCACAGGAAGCTTCTGTGCAGCACACTTTGACAGGTGATCAACTATGCTATTTTCTGCACGGGGTACGTGCTCTATTTGCAACCCATCAAAGTGCTCCTCCAATCTTCTTACTTCCTCGATGTATGCTTCCATCAATGGGCTTTGGTAATCCTTGTTGACTTGTCTCACCACGAGCTATGAATCTCCTCGAATGATCAACTTCTTAATTCCCAATTCTGCTGCAATCCTGAGCCTAGCAAGGAGCCCTTCATACTCTGCAATATTGTTGGTGGCTTCTTCCCGGGGAAAGTGCACCTAGATGACGTACTTTAATTGCTCCCTGGAGGGGGAAACAAGAAGCACGCCAGCCCCTGCACCTTGTAGGGAAAAAGCACCATCAAAATACATGATCGATTCTTGGGGTGATTCCTTGCCGGGGATGGCTATCTCTGTCCTTTCCTCATCAGGGGTAGGCGTCCATTCTGCAATAAACTCTACGAATGCCCTGCTCTGAGTAGTTGAAGTGCTCTCAAATTTCAAACCAAAGCTGGATAACTCCAAAGCCCATCCCACTATTCTGCCACCGATCCGAGTCCATATACCACCACCACTCCAAGTCCATATACCACCACCAATCTGAGTCCATATACCACCACCGATCTGAGTCCATATACCACCACCAATCTGAGTCCACATATACCACCATCATATACCATCACCAGTCTGAGTTCCACCAGATTCATCTCCGCCACTAGTCCTACTCCGAGTCCAGTATTTGTTCCTTTATTTTCGACTTCTAGATCACGCAATACTACGAGTCGTGAACAAGTCGGATTCCCCAACTTTCGTGCTATCCGTAGAAAAAAATAGTTCCAGTTTTGAAAAAATTGGTAGGCAGTTTCAAAAAATAGTTCCAGTTCTAGTCTAGAAAATTCTGGCTAGGCAGTTTTTAGACCATTTGTAGACTTTTTCAAAAAAAATTGTTGCGGACCAAAAAAAAGAGGAAAATAAGTGCAAAAAAGTGAAAAAGGAAAAAAAATAGAGTGTGCTCCTCCCTTGTTTACGTGCAGTGTTGTGATTTTGTTAGTGTTCTAGGCTCACGTCTCTAGCACGGTCTAGCCTAGGACCAGCACAATATCGTCGTTGAGCGTTTATTCAACTTTGCATCTCTTAATTGATTGTTGTTAACCCTTTTTGCTAGCATATTATAAGCCTTTGCAGCTCCACATACATGTACGTTGTGCGTTTGACTACAATGGTTGCCAATCACCACCTGCCGCTTGGTAAGAACTGGTAAGAATTTGAGATTTGCTTGACGGATTTGTGACACACTGCCACTTTCTAGTAGTTTGTACGATCATATTCTTATGTGTTTCTATTGCTTCTAACCATGGAAGGACCACAAGCCGATGGGGTTGACTGGGAGAACATGACGAAGAAGGAGCTCCATGATAAATTTCAGCAAATGTTGAGTCAACAGGTGGAAGACGTCATGGCCACCTTCAGAAAGGTACTAGAGAGGATTGATGACGTTGACAAGACAATTGACACCAAGTTGGACGCAAAGTTCGATGAAGTACTCGCGCGTCTTCCACAACCACCACCCACTGCACCTGTCGCACCTCTACAACAGGAACAACAACAACAACATCGCCTTGCAAATCAAGTGGGATGAGCACTGTGTGTTCCCCTTGAGCCTGGTCAAAATTCTGGTGCCGCTGTACCTACTATTGATGCTTCAGTAGCTCCTTCTAATACGGCAGAGGTGGAGGACCATTAGGAGGATGAGGTTGATCAAAATCAGAACTACGTGCAACCACCAGCACCACCACCACCAGGTCGTCCTCATGCATGTCATTGCAACGGTAGGTCTGCACCACCACCTGAGGTACGAGATCATGAACATCTTCCTAAACTAAAATTGAATATTCCACCATTTGAGGGTAGATATGTTAGAAACTAAACAACGTTTTACATGTTTACAATATCCTGATGAGAGACGTGTTCCTGCTGCTGTTTGTGCTTTCACTAGTTTTGCATGTGTTTGGTGGTCTGAACATTGTAGATTATATCCTATTCCAGCTACTTGGGCTGATTTGAAAAATACTATGCGTACTCATTGGGTTCCACCATCTTATCAACATGAATTTCTTCAAAAATTGCAGCGTTTGAGACAAGGAAAAAAATCTGTAGAAGAATATTATCAGGAATTACAAACTGGTATGATTAGATGTGGTATTGTTGAGGATAATGAAGCTGTGCTTGCACGTTTTATGGGTGGATTAAATAAAGAGATTCAGACCATTCTAGAGTATAGGGAATATAATAATATCACTCGTTTTATTCCATCTTGCTTGCAAAGCTGAACATGAAGTGCATGATCGACACACATTGGTGTGAACTAACTTTTCTGCAGGTCGACCTTTATCATGGACACCGCGTGCATCCTCTACTTCCACACATTCTGCTGCACTGGCACCTCCGTTAGCTGCCACCTCCAACCATGATACAAGAAAGCAGGCACAACTAGCACTATCTGCCAAGAGCACACCTTCTGATCCTGCACAGAGGTCTTCTTCATCCATGTCATCAACAAGGAAAACACATATATTATTTGCCCATCTAAGCGTGTGATGATTGTTACTAAGGATGGTGGGTATGAGCCTGCTAGTGACTATGATGAGACTTTGTCTCTTATTACAAGTGAAGAACACAGTGGAGATGATTCTGATCATGAGACGCAATACATGGCTGCTGAAGATGCTGACAGGTATTAATGTTTAGTTGCTCAACGTGTTTTGAGTGTGTAGGTTACACAAGCTGAGCAAAATCAGAGGCATAATTTTTTCCATACAAAGGGAGTTGTGAAGGAATATTCTGTTCGCGTCATCATAAATGGAGGGAGCTGCAACAACTTGGCTAGCATGGAGATGGTGGAGAAGCCATCTCTCGCCACAAGACCACATCCACATCCTTACTACATCCAATGGTTCAATAACAACGACAAGGTTAAGGTAACACGTACTGTTCTTGTGCATTTTAGTATCTCTACGTATGCTGATTATGTTGATTGTGATGTGGTACCTATGCAAGCATGTTCCTTATTACTTGGCAGACCATGGCAATTTGATAAAAAATCTATACACCATGGTAGAAACAATCAGTATACTCTTGTTCATCAGGACAAAAATATTACTTTGCTTCCTATGACTCCTGATTCCATTTTGAAAGATGATATTAATAGAGCTAATAAAGCAAAACAGGAGAAAAATAAGAGTGAAATCAGATTGTGGTAAAAGAATTTGAGCAGTAAATGAAGCCTAATAATAAACCATCTATTGTTGCTTCTGAAAGTAAATTGAAAAGTGCATGTTTACTTGCCACCAAATTTGATATTGATGATCTAGATTTCAGCAAATCTATTTGCTATGCTTTTGTGTGCAAATAGGCGTTATTTTCTTTCGAGGATGTCCCTTCCTCTTTGCCTCCTGTTGTCACTAACATTTTGCAGGAGTTGGTGGACATCTTTCCACAAGACATGCCACTGGGATTACCACCTATTCGAGGGATTGGGCATCAGATTGACTTAATTCCTGGTGCATCGCTACCCAACTATGCACCATACCGTACCGATCTAGAGGAAACAAAGGAGATTATGCGTCAATTTCAGGAGCTGCTCGACAAAGATTATATACACGAATCCCTTAGTCCTTGTGTTGTTTCTATTATTCTAGTGCCAAAAAAGGATGGCACATCACGTATGTGTGTTGATTATAGAGGCATTAATAATATTACTATTCGTTATCATCATCCTATTGCTAGGTTAGATAATATGCTTGATGAATTGAGTGGCTCTAAAATATTCTCCAAAGTTGATTTGCGTAGGGGATACCATCAAATTCATATGAAATTGGGGGATGAATGGAAAACCACATTTAAAAATAAGTTTGGATTATATGAGTGGTTAGTCATGCCTTTTGGGTTAACTAATGCACCTAGTACTTTCATGAGATTATTGAATGAAGTTTTACGTGCTTTCATTGGACGATTTGTGGTAGTCTATTTTGATGATATACTGATTTATAGCAGATCTTTGGAGGAACATTTGAAACATTTACATGTTGTTTTTATTGCTCTATGTGATGCACATTTGTTTAATAACCTTGGGAAATGCACCTTCTGCACCGATCGAGTATCTTTTTTTTACTGTACACAGTAGGGCAAAACCCCACTGCAATTTTTATTAATTAAAAAACAGAGAAAACAGAGGTATCACTATACAAAAGGCTTGAGATAAGCCAAAGAGCAAAGAAAAAAGAAGAAAAAGAGAAAAGCTAAGGTCTAGGATTACAGTACAAGATTGTCAAGCCAGGAACAATAAACTCCAGCATAACTCTTCTTAATTCTAAATCTTAGAAGATTTAGCTCTTCCAGGAAAATAGCTTTCCACCTCTGAATGCTAGGTTGTACTGCTTGGAAGATCAAGTTGTTCCTTGAGATCCAGATAGCCCAGGAGGCAAGGATGATTATCTCCATGAAAAAAGGTACATGTAACTTCTACTTGAGATCAAGAAAAGCTTCCAGAATTGAAGCATTTGGCTGTCTTGAAGGGCAAATCAGGTCCCAACATTGAGCTGCAAAAGGGCAGGTCCAGAAAAGATGGTGAAGAGTTTCTTCCTGTGGACAATTGTTGACAGCACAATTGTAATTGGGCAAATGGAAAGTTTTCCTTCTCAAAAGGTTTCTCGTATTGAGCCTGTCATGCAGCAATCTCCAAAAAACACCTTATGTTTTGGTTGACAAGAGGAGTCCCAGATCCAGTTGAACTATTGTGGCACAATTTTTACTCCCATCATGACTTTGTAGGCCTTAGCCACTGAGAAGTGTTCATTTCCCCAAATGTAGCTCCAAGTATCAGTGCAATCTAGTGTATCAGATGCCCTTAGATCAATACAAATGTCTTCCATAGCCTCAAATTCCTGGAAAGCTTGCACAGTGAGGGGAAGGTGGAATAGATCCTCTAAATATTCTACTTGGAGAATGTTGTGGACAGTAGCATTCTTGTTCTTCACAAAAGAGAATAAATGAGGGAACATGTCTTGCAAGCAAGTAGAGTGCCACAGATCAGTCCAAAAGAAGGCACTCTTGCCATCACCTATGTTGCATCTGGCCAAAGACTTATAGTTATCAATAAGCTTAAGGTTTGCCTTCCACCAGAAACATCCAATCCAGTTATTACCAGGCAGTGTAACATTGTTGTAATATGATTCCCAAATCAGGTTTACCTAGGGGGTATTGTGTCTGTTATAGAACTTGTGCAGATTCTTAAGCAGCAGAGCCTTATTCTGGATGAAGATATCCATGACACCCAATCCTCCTTGATTTTTGGGTCTACACACAGTGCTCCATGCCACCATGGCAGGTCTGTGGTCCTCCAGATCAGGGCCTCTCCACAGGCAGTGTCTCAAGTACTTTATGGCCTGGGTTTTGATTGTTACAGGCACATCAAGGCATCCCATGAGATAGATCAACAAAGAATTGAGGACAGATTTCACCAACAACAATCTTCTAGCCATTGTCATAAATGAGGACAAACCCATAAGTTTCTTTTGCAGTCTTGTGACAAGAGGAAAACATTGCTCAACAATAGGCTTATGAAGACCTAAAGGTGTTCCCAAATATTGAATTGGAAAGGATTCCTTCTTGCAATGAAAAGTATTTACCAAAATCTCCATCTTCTCTTTTGGCACATTTATTGGAATCATACTGGATTTATTGTAGTTTACTTTAAGTCCAGTGGCGTCTGCAAAAGTATTGAGGAGGGCTTTAAGACAATGAAGTTGCTTTGCATCTGCTTGTAGAATAACCAGGGTGTCATCAGCATACTAGATAATTGGGAAATCAAGGCATGACTGCACTTGCAAGGGGGAAGATAGCAATCCCATGTGCATTTCCTTGTTGAGAACTGACTGAAGGAGATCAGTAGCAAGCAAAAACAGAAGAGGGGATAGGGGGTCTCCCTGTCTCACACCTCTAAGGCAATAGAACTTTTTTACTGGGACACCATTTAGCAAGATAGCAGATGAGGCAGAAGTGAAGAGCATTTTGATCCATGAAATCCATCTGTCCCCAAAACCTTTGGCCTTTAAAATATCCAGCATTGCCTGATGCTCAATTGTGTCAAAAGCCTTTTCAAAGTACAATTTAAGCACAATAATCTCATCTTTAGATTTATGACATTGGTGTAGGTATTCATATGCCCAGCCCAAACAATCATGTATTGATCTTTCTTTCAGAAAACCATATTGGTTAATATGTACCAATTTAAGAATCACTTTCTGCAACCTGTTAGCCAGCAGTTTAGTGATAATCTTCAGGCAGCAGTTTAGTAGAGATATTGGTCTAAAATCATTTGCTGTCAAGGGAGTACTTCCCTTAGGAATGAGAGTAATGTATGAAGTATTTATGCTCTCAAGAGAAATTTGCCCTGTATGAAAGTCATATATGAATCTGAGCACATCTCCCTTAATAATGTCCCAGCAGGACCTGAGAAATTCATTATTAAAACCATCTGGGCCTGGTGATTTGTCTGTTGGAAGATTTTTGACCACATCATCAATTTCCTCTTCAGTAAAAGGCAGTTCAAGATTAGCAAAGATATCTGAGTGTTGTCTCTGCCCAAACAAGGAAGCCAAGTCAAAATGCATTGAAGTATTTTGGGATGTGCCCATTCTTTTTTTGTAAGAGTCTAGAAGGATTGCAGCTTTCCTAGCATGGTCAGATATCTCAACTTGGTCATCATTTTCGAGAACAGCAATATGGTTATGCCTGTAATTAATTGAGGCTTTAGTGTGGAAAAACTTTGTGTTCTCATCTCCAAACTTCACTCCTTTGATTTTTCCTCTTTGTTTCCAATAAATCTTCTAGTTTCTCAAAAGAATAAGCAGATGCTCTTTAAGAATATCCCTGCAATTCCATTCATGAATGTCCAACTCTCTAAATTCTTCAAAGAGGTCCCACATGAAAATGAGCTCATTCAGCTTTTCAATTTGAGTTTTCAGACAGGATAAGGTTTTTGCCCACAGCTTTAAAGCTCTTCTTAAGTTTTTAAACTTAGCATTCAAGGTTTTGACAGCATCAAGATTGCCCACTGGGATATTCCATGCATTTGCCACTATCTGTTTAAAATCAGAATGTTGGAGCCAGTAGTTTTCAAATCTGAAGACTTTTGCCTTTGGAATAGAAGTACCAACTTTAATTACACATGGCAGATGATCTGAAATAGGTTTTGCAAGGGGTAGCACCATTGTGTTTGGGAAGGTAGTCATCCAAGAGGCAGAAGTGAAAAACCAATCCAGTTTTACCAAGAGAGGGTCATGCTGCATATTGCTCCAACTAAACTTTCTGCCATGCAAAGGTAATTCAATTAAACCTTGATTGCTTATAGCCTCATTAAACAAAAGCATATCATTGACATCTCCCCCAGGTCTTTTCCTATCTGATGGTGCTCTCATAAGATTGAAATCTCCCATTAAAATCCAATCAACATTATCAGGCATGTGAATATTTAAGAACCAGTTAATAAACTCAATTTTGTCTTGTGGATCACAGGGCCCATAAATATTAGACATAATCCAAGACTGGTTGGAGAGCAGACTGGTAAACTGCACTGAAAGTGAAAACCTGTTTTGTACAATAACTTCTCCAGAGAATTGAGAGCCATTCCAAACCACAAGGAGGCCCCCAGAAACTCCAACAGAGGGTAGGAAGGCAAATTTATTAAGTCTGGAAGGGCAATTTTTTTTTAAGTAAGCTGTGTCAAAAATCTCCCTCTTGGTTTCTTGAGGACACAAAATGTTGCAGTCACTCTCATTAATTTTTTGCCTCAAGGCCAACCATTTGTCCTCAGAATTTATACCTCTAATGTTCCAGTTGAGAATATTCCAGCTTCTGTTTGTGTTATTCATGGAAACACCTAGTTTTTTTGTACTAGAGGTCAAGTACCAGCACTTGATCTTGCACATATAGAAGAGGTTTAAGCAAAAACCAGATCCACAGCCAAACACATATATAGTAGTGCATCCACTCATACAGCAAAGAGGTATTAATAGGATAACATAACACCACATCTTTAGAGTTCATAAAGTTCCAATATCCAAGTCTTACATCAGTCAAAAGCAGCATCAAGCTAGGAATGAAGGCACAAACACACACTCTCCAAACAGTATTCCAATAAAAGGCCCTAAACATTATGAATGGTTGGAAGTGTGTCCTTCTCCTTTGGCCAAGGGAACCTTGTCCAAATCAACCTCTTGCCTTCTCTTGGGCTTCTTGGCCAGCTTGTCCTCCAGCTCCCCCTCAGCAACCTTACAGAAAGAGGCAGTGAGGTTTCTAACAACTGATTTTTGTATGGTGGGAGGGACAGCATTGCAAGGTAGACAATTATTATTAGAGCAAGAGTTTCTCTTGTAACCAGCATTGTCATTCTTAATTCTATCACTTATCCTTACCTCTGTTTCCACTAGTGGAGTCTTTCCACTTCTTCTCTTCCTTAGATTATCTTGACCAAAAGGCTGTAACAGGGCCTGGGACTCCTCATCCTGCATATTGGCTGTCCCATCAATATTTTCTTTGCCCTTGCCCCCATCCTCCATGGCCTGACAAATTGGTGCATGAGAGGTAGGGCACTTGTCAGGTATATGAAATAGAAATGCTTGATCCATATTTTCCATAGCAGTGAACAGTTCCCACATTCCAGATTTTAGAATATTAATAGTCCAATCAAACTTGTTAGGGGACAGAAGCAAGTGAACAATAAAGTTGAACCAACTTACAGGAATGCTGACTGAGAAAGGGCTCTTGTTTTCCAAAAAGTGGTCCTTAAAGTGATGTTTCCACAGGTGCATGCCTTCTTCAAAGACAGAAGAGGCATTAGAAGCAGCAGCAGCCATCTGAATACGTTTTAAACCAAGGAGAGAAGGTGCCATGCTAAAATGCTCATTAATTTGAGTAACCTAATTACCTTGTAGCCCAGACTATAGATCCACAATGTTCTGCACTAGCTACAGACTTCCCCTGGTAGTATTAACATGCTCAGGATTGCAGGCCACAACTTCAGATGAAGGTCCAACTGTAAGGGGAAACTTGACTTGACCATTTGATGACACAGGTGGATCAGGGCCCAATGGAGCCTCCAATGCAACTTCCAGCAGCACAGGTTGTGCAATATCCAAATGAGAAGATGCAGAAACACCATCAGTAGCATGAGCTCCATCACTGTTGGGAGAAACAAGTTGCAGTTGCTCTGCAACAACCTGAACTTGATCAGGCAAAACAGCATCAACTAATGCAGCAACCTGGAAGTTCTCTTGCAATAGAGGAGGTTCCTCATCATCTGACTAATAGGCTTGGATGATGTTCTGCAAACCATTAGCAATCACCAAGGAAGGGGGAGGAGGGATAGCAGGTACTGCCTCCCTTGGAGGAAAAACCTCCACTGCAACAGGGGCCATAAGCATATTTGTGTTGTCACCCTCAGAGAAAGACATATCAGAAGATAAACTGCTGTTACTTGGTGCAGGATGCAACTCTTCTCCATCTGCCCAAGCCAATTCTTCCTGTTGCACAACATCCAAGAGATCCTCAAGGACATCATTCTGCTCATTCTGCTGAATCTCTTCCCAGTTATCCCAATTCTCTACAACCTGAGCATCCATATCATTATTGTTGGCAGCATCATCAGGAAAAATATGAGCCTGCTCAGCATCTTCGGGGAGAGGATGTGGGTCCACATTGGCAGGGGGTAGGGTCCTCATCTGCAGGACCTCCACCAAGGACCTCACTTGCCAGCACTTCAATGGAGGGGGACCAGCCATCTTCCTCGCATTCATCTCCTTCAGACCAGCGCATACTTTTAGGAATGATATCTAGGTTCATAACTCGGGCCTTGACCACAATACGGCCCATATGATCATCCTCCTTGTCCCATGAAATCATGCGGCCAAACTTACTGACAGCACAAGCTAAATCTTCAGTATTATGGAAATCAAAAGGAACTCCCGTCAGAAGCAACCAAACAGTTCGATTGAAATGAACCCTCCTGTGATTTCTGCCCTCATCATGCTTCACAAAGGTAATGAACACGTCCCCAAATTCGTGAGGACTATCTAGCACCAATTTATCCCTGTCCCTAACCCTTGTGAGCCGAAGATATGCCTCGCCGAACGGGCAACGCTGAACGTCCCTCAATCCTAACTGCCTATGCTCAACAATAAATTCCTCAAGAACATCTCTTACATTGTTGAATGGAGCATTAGCAGGGAGAGGATGAATGGTCGCAATCGCCCAATCTTCATGACGACAGGGACGCTGCTGCAGCACCACCCGAGCCACTCCATTGCGGCCAGGGACTTGCTGAATGTCGAAGCCATGGGGCACGAAAGGACGCAGATCAATCGGGATATTGGCCATCGGAGTTGCAGCACTCGCCGGCACAGACAAGCTCAAGGTGGTGGTGGCGGAATTCGGGCAGAGTGTTGGAACAGAGGAGCAGAGCGGAGAAGTTGAGGAGGCAAGAGTAGGACGAGGCTGGAAATTAGGAAAAGATCCCAAACATAGCTCGCGAAAAGAGGAAACTCGCGAAGGGTCGCGGGCCGGGCCAACGGACTTGAACCAATCGTGGACCGCATCCAGGTTCCAGGCCTCAATAGGTGGGCTGGGGAAGGTAGCAAACCTGAGACAGGGGTAGAGCCCAGGAAGGCGAGTGTCACGACACTCCCGAGAAGTGGCCCATCTTGCCACACGCGTAGGACTGAAATGAAGCATTTGAACAACCCAGATTCCTGCCCGCAGCAGTCGCTGCGTGATCCTCTCCTGAGGTAGTAATATTGGGCATTGAGGGCACATTAAAGTCTGTGACCACATTATTGCTGGTGGTTGGAATATCCGCTAATCGAGCAAAAACTAACTGCCGGAGTTGCTCGCCGGAGACTCTGCCGGTGACAGCACGCGGACGCGCTCCATTGACAACTCTAGTCCAGGAAGCTTCATCCTCACGGTAGTAGAATTGTTCTTCACGTAACCAGTTAGGTCCACCAAAACCCCAAAGATTGAAAACTAACTCAAAATCCTTCTCAACTATCCGGCCATGGTTATAGATCTCAAAACCCACTGCTTTTGAGGCAACAGAAAATTTGAACGTTCTATCTTTGAGATGAAGCACACGGAAACCTTGAGTATAGCCACCAAAACATGATTGCAACGTGATACTAACCGTGTGGCAATCCAACCGAAAACGAGCACGGCAGAAGGAAACCACCATAGAGAATTCCTGTTGACGAAAACCAGGCGAAAACACTACAGGGTGACCAAACTTTTGCCTCATGGATAGCTGGAAATCTTTACCTCGAGCAAAGTTGAGTGAAGGAGGATCCATGGCCATCCTAGGAGCAACACTTCCCGCAAAGTAACCGGAGAAGAAAGGTGGCTCCGAGTATCTTTTCTTGGCTATTTTGTTACTCCATAGGGAATTGAAGTTGATAAAGCCAAGATTGAAGCTATTGACAATTGGCCGCAGCCCAAAATGGTCACACAAGTGAGGAGTTTTCTTGGCATTGCTGGAATCTATAGGCGTTTTGTGAGAGATTTCAGCACCATTGTTGCACCTCTCAATGAGCTTACAAAGAAGGATGTGCCTTTTGTTTGGGGTACCGCACAGGAAGAATCCTTTACGATATTGAAAGATAAGTTGACACATGCTCCTTTACTCCAACTTCCTGATTTTAATAATACTTTTGAGCTTGAATGTGATGCTAGTGGAATTGGATTAGGAGGTGTGCTATTACAAGATGGCAAACCTGTTGCATACTTTTCTGAAAAATTGAGTGGCCCTAGTCTGAATTATTCTACTTATGATAATGAATTATATGCTCTTCTTTGGACTTTAGAAACATGTCAACATTATTTATGGCCCAAAGAATTTGTTATACATACTGATCGTGAATCTTTGAAACATATTAAAAGTCAAGCTAAACTGAATCGTAGACATGCTAAATGGGTTGAATTCATTGAGACTTTCCCTTAAGTCATTAAACACAAGGGTAAAGAAAATGTTATTGATGATGCATTGTCTCATCGCTATACTATGCTTTCACAACTTAACTTCAAAATATTTGGTTTGGAGACCCTCAAAGATGTGATGCAGAATTGTAAAGAAGGAAGAACGTGGAACAAGTTCGTCATTAACGATGGATTTCTGTTTCGTGCTAACAAGCTATGCATTCTAGCTAGCTCCGTTCGTTTTTTGTTATTACAGGAGGCGCATGGAGGAGGATTAATGGGACACTTTTACGTGAAGAAGAAAGAGGATATACTTGCTACACATTTGTTTTCGCCAAAGATGAGATGGGATGTTGAGTGTTTTGTTGCTCATTGCACTACATTTCAAAAAGCTAAGTCATGACTAAATCCTCATGGTTTATATATGCCTTTGCCTGTACCTAGTGTTCCTTGGGAGGATATATCTATGGACTTTGTTTTAGGTTTACTTCGAACAAAGAAGGGGAGGGATAGCATACTTTTTGTCATGGATAGGTTCTCGAAAATGGCACACTTTATACCATGTCATAAAAGCGATGATGCTGTTAATGTTGCTGATTTGTTCTTTCGTGAAATTATTTGCTTGCATGGTGTGCCAAATACTATTGTTTCAGATCGTGATACTAAATTTCTTAGCCACTTTTGGAGATGTTTATAGGCTAAGTTGGGGACTAAACTGCTTTTTAGTACTACTTGTCACCCCCAAACTGATGGACAAACTGAAGTAGTCAATAGAACATTGTCTACTATGCTTAGGGATGTATTGAAGAATAATAAGAAAATATGGGAAGAATGCTTGCCTCATATTGAATTTTCTTATAATCATTCATTGCATTGTACTACTAAAATGTGCCCTTCTGAAATTGGGTATGGTTTCCTACCTCGTGCACCTATTGATTTGTTGCCTCTTCCATCTTCGGAGAAGGTTAATTTTGATGCTAAACAATGTGTTGAATTGATTTTAAAAATGCATGAGTTAACTAAGGAAAACATTGAGCGTATGAATGCTAAATATAAACTTGCTAGAGATAAGGGTAGAAAACATGTTGTGTTTGCACCTGGAGATCTTGTTTGGTTACATTTGTATAAGGATAGATTTCCTAAGTTGCGCAAATCAAAGCAAATGCCACATGCTAATGGTCCTTTTAAGGTGTTAGAGAAAATAAATGATAATGCATATAAACTTGAGCTGCCTGCAGATTTTGGGGTTAGTCCCACTTTTAACATTGCAGATTTGAAGCCTTATTTGGGCGAAGGAAGATGAGCTTCCGTCGAGGATGAATTCATTTCAAGAAGGGGGGGATGATGAGGACATCTATACCATTGTTACACCCACAGCCCCTACTACTACATATACTAGACCAATTACTAGAGCTCGCGCACGCCAACTAAATTATCAGGTACTTACATTTCTTGGTAATGATTTTAATGTTCATGAGAATATGATGCATCCTAAATTGGATAAATTTGTTTTGCTTACAAATGAAGGGCCTGGCATGGATAATAGGGATGAACACTGGAGCAAGACCAAGCATGGAGATGATGGGATGCGCAAGGGGAACAAGAACGGAGTTGCAAGTGATGATTTTAGGACTTTGAAGCCACCATAAGGAGTGCATGAAGGCTTGGACGAAATATACAAGATGTCACTTCATATATTTCATCCAGAGGCTATTCTAGGTGTTGCGTCACCTTATTATTGGGCCAGGCCCAAGTAATTTCTAAATACTTAAGTATAGGCTGTTTTTAGAGTCCCTATGTCCGGGGAAACAAGAGTTAGGGTTGGTTTAGGACCCCTCCTCCAAGGGCCATGAAATCCCCCCTCTTCTTCCATATATACAACCCTTAGGGCGTCGTTTAAACTTTGGGTTTTGTTTAGATTAAAAGTTCGACATAGCTGCAACTTCGCGTACTTCGTTTGTGTTCAACGACCAGACCAAGACGTCGTAGAACCCCTCCTTAATCAATAAAGTTTTCATCTTGTATTCGCAATATCCAGATTGCAATCTCAGTTTCTTGATTTTTCTTCGTTTTGCTCGCAGGAAATAGACCCTCGTGGTCAGGTTGATCGTGGTCCGACGTGGTCAATAACGCTTGGAAGTTGGCTTATCGATTGCTATGGCGTGACGTCTTCGGACATTTGTAGTCGGATCGTCAAAGTTGACTCCCATAGAAAACAATAGCTATCTCATCGAAACATTGGGACACCTTCGCCTCTATCAACTTGACTAACTCGTTAATCAAATATGGTTAAGTTTCCTGAACATAGACATGTGTTGTCATTTGATGAACGGGATGACATCACTAGAGAATGATGTGGTGGACAAGGCCCATCCGTTAGCTTAGCATAATGATTGTTTAGTTTTATTGCTATTATTTTCTTCATGACTTATACATGTTCCTCTGACTATGAGATTATGCAACTCCCGAATGCCAGAGGAACACTTTGTGTTCTATCAAATGTCACAAGGTAACTGGGTGATTATAAAGATGCTCTACAGGTTTCTCCGATGGTGTTTTTTGAGTTGGCATAGATCGAGATTAGGATTTATCACTCCGAGTAATGGAGAGGCATCTCTGGGCCCTCTTAGTAATGCACATCACTATAAGCCTTGCAAGCAATGTGACTAATGAGTTAGTTACGGGATGATGCATTACGGAACGACTAAAGAGACTTGCCGGTATCGAGATTGAAATAGGTATGGTGATACCGACGATCAAATCTCGGGCAAATAACATACGGATGACAAAGGGAATGACATATGGATGCGGTTTGACCAATAAAGATCTTCATAGAATATGTAGGAGCCAATATGAGCATCCAGGTTCCGCAATTGGTTATTGACCAGAGATGTGTCTCGGTCATGTCTACATAGTTCTCGAACCCGTAGTGTCCGCATGTTTAATGTTCGATGACCATTTGTATTATGAGTTATGTGTTTTAGTGACCGAAGTTTGTTCGGAGTCCCGGATGAGATGACGGACATGACGAGGAGTCTCGAAATTGTCGAGAGGTAAAGATTGATGTATTGGAAGGTTATATACGGACATCGGAATGGTTCCGAAGAAGATTGGGGATTTTTTGGAGTACCGGGAGGTTACTGGAACTCCCTGGGAAAGTTATTGGGCCTAATAGGCCATAGGGGAGGAGAGGAGGCAGGACACAAGAGGTGCGGCACACCCCCCTTGCCCCAATCCGAATTGGACAAGGGGAGGGGGTGTGGGCCCCCCTCTTTCCTTCTCCCTCTCCCTCCTTTCCCCTTTTCCCCTCTCCGTTGGATGGAAAGGGGGGCCGAATCCTACTAGGTTTGGAGTCCTAGTAGGACTCCCCGCTTGGTGCACCTCCTCCTTGGCCGGCCTCCCCCTCCTTTATATACATGGGAAGAGGGCACCCCAAAGGCACAACATCAATTGTCTTAGCAATGTGCGGTGCCCCCCTCCACAGTTTACCACCTCGGTCATGCTGTCATAGTGCTTAGGCGAAGCCCTGCGCGGATCACATGACCAACACCGTCACCACGCCATCGTGCTGATGGAACTCTCCCTCAACCCTCTACTGGATCAAGAGCTCGAGGGACGTCATCATATTGAACGTGTGCTAAACACAGAGGTGCAGTACGTTCGGTACTTGTATCCGTTGGATTGTGAAGACGTTCGACTACATCAACCGCGTTACTAAACGCTTCCGCTCTTGGTCTATGAGGGTACATGGACACACTCTCCCCTCTCATTTCTATGCATCTCCTAGTTAGATCTTGCGTGATCGTAGGAACTTTTTTGAATTACTACGTTCCCCAACATTGTCAATATAAGTAGTAGGAACAACTGGATCAACATTATAAAGTATAGTTTCCTCATTCGCTAATTCCGGTTCTTCAATTTCTTGTTTAATAGGTGGGTGATATTTAAACCACTTCTCCTTAGGGAGATCAACATGAGTAGCAAATGATTCACAAAAGGAGACTACTATCTCAGAGTCATGTCCATATTTAGTGCTAAACTTTTGAAAAGCATCGGTATTCATAAAATATTTAACACAATCATATTTAAGCTTAATACCCGACTCTTTACCTTCATCAAGTTCCCAATCTTTAGAGTTGCGTTTGATTCTTTCCGAAAGATCCCACCGGAATTCAATAGTCTTCTTCATAAAAAACCAGTACAAGAAGTATCGAGCATGGATTGATCATCACGAGAAAGCCGAGAATAAAAAATTTGAATAATAATTTTTCTTGGGAGCATGAATATAGCATTAACTTAAGCCTCCCCAAGCCACAGTGATAATTTCTCCTTCACGAGGCCAAAAATTATATATGTAGTTCCGATCACAATGAACTAGATGCATATGATAATTTTTCGGTGAAATTCCAATTTCAATCGATTCCAGTTCCAAGATCTAATATCATCGCATAGCCTATACCATGCCACTGCTTTTCCCTTCAAAGATAAAAGGGAAACCTTCTGTTTAACTTCTTCTCTGGGTAAACCCACAAGCTTAAACAATACACAAGTTTGTTCCACATATATTAAGTGCATATCAGGATGTTCGATTCCATATCTTGCATAAGGATTAGCTAGCAGTTGTTCTATCATACCCGAAGGAATTTCATATTCAATATTTTTAGTAGGTGCAGCAGGTTGAGGGGTAGCTAATGTGGTTCCGGTCAAGGTGAAGATACCCAGAACAAACCCCTCAAAGGATTGTTTTCCATAGTAACAAGTGACAATAAATTTCAGCACACTATATAAATGTTTCCTTAGCAATTTCCACTTATCAAAGGCGCTTCACTCCCCGCAACGATGCCAGAAAATAGACTTGATGACCCACAAGTATAGGGGATCAATTGTAGCTCTTTTCGATAAGTAATAGTGTCGAACCCAACGAGGAGCAGAGGGAAATGACAAATGGTTTTCAGCAAGGTAATGCCTGCGAGTGCTGAAATAGTAAGTAACACAGTAGTTTGACAGCAGGATTTATTGTAACGAGCAAGTAATGATAATAGTAAAAAAAAAGTGCAGCAAGGTAGCCCAATCCTTTTGATGCAAAGCACATGCCAAAATGGTCTCTTATAATAAGCAAAGCGTCCTTGAGGGTACACGGGAATTTCATCTAGTCACTTTCATCATGTTCATTTGATTCATGTTCGCTACTTTGATAATTTGATATGTGGGTGGACCGGAGCTTAGGTGCTGTTCTTACTTGAAAAAACGTCCTACTTATGATTAACCCCCTTGCAAGCATCCACAACTACGAGAAAAGTATTAAGGATGTAACACCCCTGATGTAACTTTCCATATTTGTAACTTCGACTCTTGCAATTTCCGGCTATGTGATATGATATTTCCTTCATGATTGGGTTTTGTCTTTCATTTTGCATTTTATTCATGTCATGCATTTCATCTCATGTCATCGTGTGCATCTCATTTGCATTCGTGTTTGTCTCATGCATCCGGTCATTTTCCCCGTTGTCCGTTTCGCAATCCGACACTCCCACATGCAACCGTTGCACCCCTCTAATCTTGTTTCATGAGCGGGAGAAAAACATTCTCAGAATCGGTCAAGATTTGTCGAGTGGCCTTGGTACATCACCGGTAGGCCGCCTGTCAAATTTCGTTCCATTTGGAGGTCGTTTGATGCCCCAACGGTTAACCGGGTAACTGTAAAAGCCCCTCTCTTGTTGCAGGCCAACACCCCTCCAAAACAGCCCACTAGCCCATCTAAACCCCCTCCATGCTCTCCGTCGTTGGATCACGATCATGTGGGCGAAAACCACACCTCATTTGGACACTCCTAACTCCATCTACCTATATAAAGGCCTCTCCCCCCCGAAATTCATGAGCAAAACCCTAACCTTCTTCCCTCTGCGCCGCCGAACACATCCTCACCGCCGCCGGACGCGTCCGCTGGCCCCCCTCCGCCACCACGTGGCAGAACGCCATTGGCTGGACCACTTCGCACCCACTTTTCCGCTCGGCCCGCTTCTAGCCCCCGAAGCCCATCGCCCGCGCGCCGCCCGAGCCAAGCTTCTCCGCTGCCAGCCGCCTCCTCGCCGGCATGCCACCGCGCCGACGTCGCCGTTCGCCACCGCCGCCATCCGCTGCGGCTCCTCCCGTCACTGGCCGTCTCTGCCGCTAACCTCACCGCGTTGCCTGGCGCGCCTCACCACCGCCCGACGCCGCCGCCTCGCCTCCTTGTCGCCGGCTCCTCCTCCGGCCCCGGATCCGACCCTATACGGCGAGCACCGCTCTCTACCCACTTCTCCGGCATAGATCCAGCGAGTACCCCGATGATCATCGAAATCCGTGCCAAACCCTAGATCTAAAAAGGTTGACCTCGATTTCGTCCCCAAATATGTAACGTTTTATGCCGCTGTTCATCATGTCATATCTCCATGCTCATAACTCCGTTTCGCACATATGATATATGAAAATGTTCGTCTCGTGATGCTCTTCAGGTTAGTGTTATTTGCATGCATGTTACTGTCCATATTGATGCCCTAAACCGTGTTGTAGAAGTGCTATATGATGTTGTTTGCTGGATTTTAACAGAACTTGGTGATTTGTCATTTTCGTTGCATTTTGTGTGTGTATCCTATGAGCTTGATGTCTATATGTTTTTGGAGCATCTCCATGCCATCTTTACAGGGGTGCAAGTCTTGTATTTTTGTGAGCTTTGTGGTAACTAGCACAAGCATGCAAAGTAGGCTTCATAATGTTGTTTTTTCAGACACTTAGAATATTTTGCTGTCTTTTCTTGTTACATTTTGATGCTATGTAAACTTGTTGCTACCATGAGATCCATGCACATTTTGAGATAGTACATTAAGAATGTTTTGAATATGTGGTATTGCTCTATCCATTCGCCCCTCTGGTTACAATTATGGAGTACTCTAGCATGTCAATTCTGTGCTCTACTTTTGCTAAATATTGTTCCTGGAAGATTGTTAACATGATATTCAATTTTGCCATGTGTTTTTCTACTGATACTTGTACCCTATGGACTTTCTTTTGCCATGCTTAGCTTCTTGAATATGCCTACTTCATGTTGGTTACCTTTTTATGCAATGGAATGCCTTTTGGTGAGTGAATTGAGCTTGTAAAGTTGTAATCATCAATTCTGTTCCTGCCATGCTCTGTTTTTCTACTAAATCTGAAACTGTTCATATAACTTGCCATGTTTGCACGGGCGCCACATATTTTTCCATGCCTCTTTGGGTAAGGTTCCGTAAGGGATTTTTGTTCTATGCCTTTAGTACTAGCATGCCATGCCTTTTTTTGCTATTATATGTTCTTGTATCATGTTGTTTGTTAGCTCTAAACATTGATTCCTGATGCTATTTTGACATGTTTAGTATTTTCTCGTAAGTCTATGAAGCTGATATCATTTGCATTTTTTCCATGCTATTTTGAGCTTGTTCTAGTGAGTTCCAGCAGGAGCACAGTGCTCATGATTTGTGGAGATTCATGTGTACTTTATGGTCATGTGCTTTGTTGCTATGTTGGAGTGCTGTAACATAGTTTCTTGTTGCATTCTAAGTGCTATGATGTTGTTAATCGCAGATTTGCATCATTCTTGTTTTGCTTGTCATTTGCAAACCGTGCATCCGTTTCCGGTGATCCTTATATCGATTTGACCGAAATCACCTCATATTTCCAGCGACACACATTTTTTGCCAAGTTGATGCCTTGATCATCTTTTCCCTTCCAAAGTACCCATATGCAATGCACATCATATCTTGCATTCCAAGCCATGTCTTGCCTCATGTTGCTTGTGCATTGCACACCGCGACGAACACCGCCGGACCAATGGGTGCGATGGACCCGATGTAGACAAGCCCGCACTTGAGGATAGAGGGTGCCTGCCTTTCGCGGTTGGCTGCCCTGCCTTTACTCGTGAGCTGTGGTAAGTCCTTTGGCCATCCGCTCGCACGTTCAAGCCAGAGATACCCGAGAAGTATGATGGAAGGTTGAACTCGGAAGAGTTTTTGAGCATATACACCATCACTATTCATGCTTCCGGAGGAAGAGATGAGAAGGTGTTTGCCAACTAGTTTCCCTTGGAACTCAAGTCCAATGTGAGGTCTTGGCCGATGCACCTGCCGGAGAATTCCATTTCATCATGGGCTGACCTGTGCCATGAGTTCATTGGCGCCTTCACTGGCGGCCATCAAGAACTAGGGCGGCCCAGCAACTTGTAGGTTCTCCAACAGAAAGAAAGAGAAACTCTCCGCAAGTATTTGTAGGGATTCATCAGAGTCCACAGGACTATCCCAAATATCAATCCAGCGACTGTGATAGCTGCCTTCCAGTCCAATCTGCGCAACTGCATGATTCATTCCAAGATGAACGTGCGGTTGCCCAAGACTTTGAAGGAGCTTTACACCTTAGTGGACAAATGTGCTCAGATGGAGGAGGGAGGGAAACTCCCAGGAGAATAAGATTGCATCAACATCGACTTAGAGGATGATGATGAATCCACTAGTCAGAAGAAGAGCAAGAAGTGCAACAAGAGGTGCAAGGATAAGGCAGTGATGACCATGGAAGGATCGGGCACGCTTGGTACCGGCAAGAAGGATAAAGTCGAAGCACCCAGCAAAGAGGCTATCGTGTGCGCTGACTGCCAGGAGGCTGCAGCTGCCGAGAAGGCTGGGAAAGGCGATGGGCCATACTGCAAGATCCATTAGACCAAGGGCCACGATCTTCAAGAGTGTCATCAGGTTGAGCATCTCGTCAAGAGGCAGAGAGCAGAATATGAGAAGCGTGGTAAGGAAAAAGGTCAGAATGGCGCTGGCGGGAAGGGACGAGGCAGTGAAGCAAATTGCCCCAGCAAGCCCATTCGGAACCATGGAAAACCCGCTAGAGGCCGAGAGAAGGAAGTTTGCAATGATGAGAATCATGGAGGGGATGAAGAGGAAACCAGTGAGCAGGAGTTTCAGAAGGCCGTTGACGCCCTGTGCATTGACGGGGGTGCATCCTTGCACTCCTCTCACCGCCAACTTAACCGATGGGCGCGTGAGTTCAATGCCATGGAGCCAGCGCCAGAGGCTCGGCAGCCGCTCAAATGGTTACACACGCCCATCATCTTTGATGAAGAGGACCATCCTAACTGCACCACTGTGCTAGGATGTTTGCCATTGTTGGTCTCTCCAATGATTCACAACCTCAAATTCACAAAGATATTGGTTGACGGTGGGGCTGGGTCACTAGTACAGAACCGGGCAATAGCACCGGTTCTTAAGGCCCTTTAGTGCCGGTTCGGTAACTGGCACTAAAGTGTGGGCCCTAAAGGCCCCCCTTTGGTACCGGTTCAGCATGAACCGGTGCTAAAGGGCAACCACGTGGCACGAGCCAGCTCCGGGGGCAGGGAGCCCTTTAGTACCGGTTGGTGACACCAACCGGTATTAAAAGGTTGGGGGTTTTTGGGTTTATGATTTCTTTTTCATTTAATTTTGTGTTTTCCATTTAATTCTTTTTCGTTTGTTGGTATTTTACGATACTACATATTGTACACGTTATGCATATATATAAATAGAATTTCTAGTAGAACCGATCATATATATATATATATATATATCATCGAATGTCTCACAACCACCATTAATTAATTCACACATATATACACACATGTATATATATACAATTAGCTAGCTATATACAATTACTCCTAATTGGTGCCTTCGGAGCCAGTGGCATTAGCCTAATTGGTGCCTTCGGAGCACGATGACAATTGGAAGTGGTTCATGGGGGCGGTAGCGGGTAATAGTATTATCCTTTGGGATCTATGACCTGGTCAAGCAAAAATCCTGCTATTTCCTCTTGAATTGCTTCTATGCGGTCCTCTGCTAGGAGCTGCTCCCGCACCTCTTTGAACTGTTAAGAAGGAGATCAATATGCATGTGTATTAGTTGTGTGACTAGATATCGATAATGGTGTAAAAATTGTGAATAGTGTTCTGACAAATGTACCCACTCCTGTCTTTGAGATCTACTCCTTTCGGACGCCATCATGCGAATGTTCTCGCAAACGTAGTATGCACATAGATTATTCCCCGGCGCCTGCTTCACGGCCTTTACGAGAATGGAATTTGATCAGATAATAATTAATCAAGCATGATAATTAAAGAGATGGCAGCTAGCTAGCTAGTACTACTTAATTACTTACCTTGGGTCGATACCATTTCAGCTTTCATTTCCATTGGCCTGGAGTGACGCTGATAAACTTTGCCCAAGCCCTGCCCGCCGACAAAGAAAATGAATAAAGGGGTTATTAAATAGTTCATATCAGGAGATGACGAACTAAATAGGCCGAGATATAGTTAATCATGATTGAAATTACATGTTGACTATCCCAAACAAGATGGTGTAGTCACTTGCTTTTTAAGTAGTGAGTCCAGTATTGCAACTGTTCCTTCATCAACTTTAATGATTAACAAGATCCAGTGAAATCTGCATGCACACACGTTTGCATGTCTTAATTAAGCGGGCATACGTAAGCAAAAACATGTAGCTAGCTAGTAGGCAAAAACAGAATTTGTAGTACAAGACAGTGTGACTCACTCGAAGTTGTAAGGAAGTAGTATATCTTCATTCGTATTGAGGCGCTTGAAGAACTCTAGCATGCTTTCCTCTACACTTTTTTTTCATAATATTGATCTAATTTCCATGTGTATTCATTAATGGTATTTGGGTCAATGAACCCAATGCCATGGCGTCCACCTTTTTTCATTTCAGAAATCTTCATCCTGCATAATACCACAGAAAAGAATATAGTGAGGATAATTACAGGTAATGATTGATCAAAATGATCACTACAGCTAGCTTGAGACTTAAATTACAGAAAGAAATCACTTACAGACAATAGCAACTGACGATAGATTTGTCAAGTGCGTCTTGATTGTATAACTGAAATAGTTCCGAATACTCAACAGACACAACTTTCTCATAGTAGTAATGATCCTTCTTGGCATTTGATGTCTACTACACAACCTTCTTCCTGTAGACGTTGTTGGGCCTCCAAGTGCAGAGGTTTGTAGGACAGTAGCAAATTTCCCTCAAGTGGATGACCTAAGGTTTATCAATCCGTAGGAGGCATAGGATGAAGATGGTCTCTCTCAAGCAACCCTGCAACCAAATAACGAAGAGTCTCTTGTGTCCCCAACACACCCAATACAATGGTAAATTGTATAGGTGCACTAGTTCAGCGAAGAGATGGTGAAACAAGTGGTATATGGATAATAAATGAAGGTATTTGTAATCTGAAAATATGAAAACAGCAAGGTAACTAATGATAAAAGTGAGCGTAAATGGTATTGCAATGCGTGGAAATAAGGCCTAGGGTTCATACTTTCGCCGGTGCAAGTTCCCTCAACAATACTAACATAATTGGATCACATAACTATCCCTCAACATGCAACGAAGAGTCACTCCAAAGTCACTAATAGCGGAGAATGAACGAAGAGATTATGGTAGGGTACGAAACCACCTCAAAGTTATTCTTTCCAATCAATCCGTTGGGCTATTCCTATAAGTGTCACAAACAGCCCTAGAGTTCGTACTAGAATAACACCTTAAGACACAAATCAACCAAAACCCTAATGTCACCTAGATACTCCAATGTCACCTCAAGTATCTGTGGGTATGATTATATGATATGCGTCACACAATCTCAGATTCATCTATTCAACCAACACAAAGGACCTCAAAGAGTGCCCCAAAGTTCTACCAGAGAATCACGACGAAAACGTGTGCGAACCCCTATGCATAGGTTCATGGGCGGAACTCGCAAGTTCATCACCAAAACATACATCAAGTGAATCACGTGATATCCCATTGTCACCACAGATATCCACGACAAGACATACATCAAGTGTTCTCAAATCTTTAAAGACTCAATCCGATAAGATTACTTCAAAGGGGAAACTCAATTCATTGCAAGAGAGTAGAGGGGGGAGAAACATCATAGGATCCAACTATAATAGCAAAGCTCGCGATACATCAAGATCGTATCATCTCAAGAACACGAGATAGAGAGAGAGAGAGAGAGATCAAACACATAGCTAATGGTACAAACCCTCAGCCCCGAGGGAGAACTACTCCCTCCTCGTCATGGAGAGCACCGGGATGATGAAGATGGCCACCGGAGAAGGATTGCCCCCTCCGGCAGGGTGCCGGAATGGGTCTAGATTG